>NC_081421.1:30938389-31120889 GCF_949786415.1 Peromyscus eremicus
CCTTCCTCAGGGCAGGCTGTACCTCCTGGTAGCAGTCCATACATGAAGCCAGGAGCAGTGAAGGACCAGTGCCTACATCTTCTGAACCTTATCTAATGCACAGGGCTGTTTTAATAGGTAAACAATCCTATAAACCTGGAGTAATCTAAATAGCACAGTTTAATGCAAATACAGACATACAGACCAATGGAGCAGAACAGAGAGCCTAGGTGATTGTTGATAAAGATGTTGAGACTACGTACTGTGAAAGGGGTCTTCCCAATAAACAGTGCTTGGAAAACTGGGTGTCCTACAAGGGAGAGTCAAGTGAGGTGTTTTAATAATTACAGAAAGCACCTTCACTATTAAAGAGTTAAATGAAACAACTGAAAATGGGAAAATGCTCAAAGAAACATGAGAATATTTCAGACACTGTAATGAGAAGGATTCTATTTGAACAGTGGAGTCAACAATCAACAGAGTAAAAACGCAATCTACAAGTTAAAAGGAAATATTTGCAAAGAATATACTTGATAAGGAATTAAATCTAGAGCATACAAGGAACTGTTAAAAACTCAACAGCAAACAAACAAAAAACCAATAAACCCTCAAATAACTCAATTAAAATTCACAATATACTGAAATAAAATAGCAAGGCCTCATTGCTGAAGATACCATACATTTTGGTTGTAGGACGTGAAAAAACCAAACTGGAATTGATCTGGAAGTTTCCACCCTGTTGGCTAGCTTTCCTAGAGATGGAGGATTATATGCAGGACACTGGAAGAGAATTGCTATACTCTTAGTCATCTGTGGTCCCCTGTGTGTTATACGTTTGATCTCCCAGCAAGATGTGTCCACAGGTGCAATAGTGGTGTCACTATTATGGAGGTAACCAAACATTTTCTGATTGGATTTGATGTCCACTCCACTGGAGCTAACACACCTGGACAAACGGTAGTGGTTAGGAAGGTCATGAACCCCAGTGAGGAAGCTACTGCTGTTGTGTTGCTAAATGCACGTGGCAATGCCTGCCATCTGCCTTCTGAATATTTGTGTTTATGCCATTGGTTAGTGCGGCGGTCAGTTTTGGTCAGAGAAGCTTCTTTTTGTGGAAGTGGATGGTGGTGGCTATGGCAGAGGCTCATAACTGGTCAAAATGCTCTGGTGAGTGACTGCTGAGTATCTGTCCCAATAGGACACCTGTATCACCCACTCCACAGCACAAGGACATGGCAGAAGAGGGCCTGGAAAGAACGTAGGAGCCACAGGAAGGGAGGGGTGTTGTGGAATGCTGTCTTTCAGGACTGCCACAGCTGTTAGACTCCTGAACTCTTAGCCTGTCAACATTCTGCCATGGAGGGGTGAGACTCATGAGGCCCCACCTTTCCCTGATGATGTATAGGCAAAGCCAATGGATGGTGGTGGAAGGCATTTGCTTCAGTGTTATAGCCCTGGGTAGCTTGCTCATACTTCTGTAAGTAACCCCTCACTCATGATACTGTAAGAACCAAATGAGTCACAAAAATACATGAAAGTGGAAGAGGGTCTTGTTGGAAGGAAGAAAGGCATCAGCAGAAGTATGAGGAGAGAGGGTAATGGAGTAAGTAAAAGAAATACACTATGCACATGAGCAAAACATTATTATGTGGTAATAAAAAAACAATAATAGGCAATATATCTGAATAGGAACTTCTCAAAGAAGAGAGGCAAATCTTGGCCAACAAGTACATGATAATATGCTTAGTGTGACTAACTGAAATCACAATGATACACCGCCTCACACCAGTAAGAATGGTTGTTGCCCATAAGACCACTGACAACAAGCACTAGTCAGAAGGCAGGAAAGCACCATGCTTATGGGACTGTAAATGAGGACAGCCATTGTGGAGGCAGTATGCAGGTTCCTCCAAACATTCGGAAATCCCACTCCTGAGCATATACACAAAGGAACAAAGTCAGCACATGGAGAAGACATCTGTACTCCATGTCACTCAGAATAACCAGGAAACAGAAATCACTGACTGTTCATTAACTGATGAACTGCTAAAGAAATGTGGTTCTGTGTGCATAATGGAATAGTATTTGGCTACAAAAGGGATTAAAAATTCTATTATTTGTGACAACATGGATTGAACTAAAGGACATTCTGTTAAGGAGAGGAAGTCAGAGACAGGACAAATAACACTTGGTCTTACTCATAAACAGAACCTAAAAGAGCTGATCCCCATAGAAGCTCAGAGTGGATAGTGGTCACCAGAGGCAGTCAACAGTAGGAGGAGAGAGAGGGGAGGAGAAAAGCTGGCCCATGAGTTCAGTGTTACTGTTAGATGGGAGCAAAGAGCTCAGATGCCCTCTCACACACTAGTGTGATTATATGCCAGAGATTCACTGTACATTTCAAAAAGCCAGGAGAAGCCTGTCACATAAGCAAATACATCTAACTTGTCAACAGTACACACTCATAATGTATTGAAATATATCATCTCATACATCTATTAATTTTTATTTCATGTGTATGGCTGTTTTGCCTGTATGTGTACATGTGTGCAACATGCATGCCTGGTGCCCATGGAGGCTGGAAGTGGGCATCAAGTTCCCTGGAACTGGAGTTAAAGATGGTTTTAAGCTACCATGTGGGTGCTGGGAACTGAATTCTGATCCTCTGGAAGAGCAGCAACTGCCCTTAACCACTGAGCCATCTCTATAGCCCTAGTTAAAATGAATTCAGTGTAAAAAGAATCAAACAATGTACTTAGTTATCATCAACACACTGTTTCTTTCTCTTTTGAAAGAGTTGCAGGTAGCCCAGGCTAGTCTCAAACTCATTATGAAGCTGAGGCTGGCCTTGAACTCCTCGATTCTTTTGCTTCTACCTCCTAAGTACTGGGGTTACACCATGGCTGTAATTATTATTGTATTCTTTATAGATAATTAAAAAGCTATTAAAATAGCCAATGAAAACTAATACTCATTTTTAATGTCCAGAAATCAAGTTATGGATTAATTTTAAGTTTTTGTAAAAGTTAGGATTGGTCCTTGTGGGGCCCAGCAGGCTTTCTGGAAGTAGGAGGCTGGATGTGCCCAGAGTGTTCAGATCCTGGGCCACATTCTACTTCTGCTTTGCCCTTGCTGATGGCCACACAGCATGAGGCCCCACCTCCTCTGACAGTCACATTTATCCTGAGAGCCCTGTGGATTTAGGATGGGTTACATGCCCTTTCGCTGAGCAATGAGGTGGAGCCTGGAGCGAAAGGCCAGCCTATGGAGTGTGACAAAGAACAAAACATTCCCGTGAAGGATGGTTTCTTTGGCTAGAGGGGGTTAGAAGGAGGAGCAGCCTCTTTCAAGATGCCCTGGGTCCTGGCCTGAGTAACCCGGGGACTCGGGAACCTGGGACCCTCTGTGCTGTCCTCACGTCACATCCGCCAGATAGAGCGGACTTCTGCTATTCCAAAGAAACAACTGGTCTGTCTGAGCAATTGCATTTTGGGTGAATCTTGATGAACTACTCATGTTACCAGAATAATTGCACTTAATAAATTACAGTTTCATTTCCCTAAACTTCAGTCACTTGATCCCAAATGTATATACTTAATGACTGTATATACTTAATCCACTTTGTACCTGATGCAGGTCTTTTGCTTACATGGGCAGAATTTACTCTAGCCTTGCCTGATGATATCTGTGTAGTTTCCAATTGAAAGCTGTGGGTGTATTTTCTAGGATATATTTAAATAGATGCACAGTTATTAAAATAAAATGTTAATTCATTTTCCTCTTAATTGAATAAAGCAAGTTAATTCTAAACCTAATTTAATTTACTGATGAGAAAGCTGAGGCCCCATGTGGTTCAGATGAAATCACAACCAACACCATGTCCTGTTGGAGGCTTTCCATGTACATTATTGTGCTCTTTGCTTTTCTTCACATTAAGTTTAACATGCGATTCCCAGGTACAGAGCTGGCAACAAATGGTTTAAACTATTTCTCTCCCCCTTTCTCTCTCTCTCTCTCTCTCTCTCTCTCTCTCTCTCTCTCTCTCTCTCTCTCTCTCTCTCTCTCTCTCTCTCTCTCTCTGTGTGCATTCATGTTTGGATGTGTGCGGGCACACATGGTATGTGTGCATGTGGAGGTTTGAGGTTATGCTGAGAATTATCCTCTAATTGCTCCTTCACCCTTTTCTAGGAAGCAGGGTCTATTAATCAAACTCAGAGCTTGCTAGGCAGCTTGCCCTGAGGATTGCCCGACTGCCTTCTGAGGCTGGAATTACAGGCGAGCTGTAACCCCAGCATTATTTGGGGGTGGGTGGGGGAGGGGTTTCTGGGGATCTGAACTCCAATCCTCACGCTAGTGCTTAAGTGCTGAGTCATCACTCTAGCCTGGTTTAAACTGTTTCTAAGCTCTAGTCTCTCTGGTGATTGGAGATGGTCTAGAAGGAAGGAACAAAAGCTAAGATCTTGTTAGTTCCTTCCGAGGGACTCAGACAAGTCACCTTCCCATGGTCGTCTTGCTGTACGTGCATTTATTTGTTTAGTAACTGTTTGCAGATGAGCTCATGTCTGGAAGGCAGAGTCTGAGACACAGATCTGAAGTTTAGGGAATTTTCCAGACTGTTTTTTGGTTTGTGGTGAGTCTAGTAGATCACCTGAGGTTTGGTTAGGATGGTGCAAGCTAAAGACTTTGTTAAGATGGAGTTTTACAGAGCACAGCAGGGGCACTGGGAGAATGTGGGACTGTGGGATATGCTCATTACTCCGACGCAGAAGGGCTAGAGCAAGACCAGACTATCTATCTCTCACTCTTTTAAGTGAACGCTTACCTATGAATTCAGTGATACTTTTATGTTTCCGTCCAAGTCACAAGCCCCTCCTTTTCACACTCGTTTGCTTTTAGAAATCAAAATTTTGTATGAAACAGAAGGAAACTTTTCAGCGTGCGAGCCAAGGAATTTTAGCCATCTCCCTATGACTTCACACCTCACCTTTATGTGCTCTGACCTAACATGTGGGCAGCATGTCACACTCACATGATGAGCTAAGTCTTAAGAAACCTGTCTCTTAAACAGTTAAGCTCAAGGTTCTCAAAGAGTTAACTTCCCAGAGGATGTCTTCATAGATCTTCAGAAGGTCTTTCCTGGATATTGACTCTAAGTCTGAAGGATTTAAGGAGTGTTTAATCCACTAATCCCTTCCAGCTGCTTCAAAGAGGCAATGCCCTCAGAGGAAGCAAAAGGAAACCTGAGCGGGCACTGGAGGCAGTCTCCTTGGGAGGAGGGCATCTGAGTCAGCAGCTCCTCACACAATCCTATACTAAGAAAAGCCATTTGGGAACGTTCTCCAGTTCTGTTCAATCATCTACTGTTTCAGAGGCCCCGTAGTACATACAAAGCAAGTAGTTTCCAGTAAAAATAAAATTCCAGGACAGCATTTTTATGCTTATGTCATTGAGGCAGGGTTTAGCTACTTTGTTGTTTTGAATATGGCCTCTCCGAATCAAATCTAAAGAGAGAAAGGTCACATTCTTGGTGCTCATTCTCTCTCTCTCTCTCTCTCTCTCTCTCTCTCTCTCTCTCTCTCTCTCTATATATATATATATATATATATATATATATATATATATATATGTTCACATGTGTGCAGGTGTGTGTGTGTACACATGCATATGTGTGTCTAAGTTAGAGAATAGCCTTAGATGTCATTCCTCAGGCACCATTTAACTATTTTTTTCTCTGTTGTTTAAGACGGGGTCTCTCATTGGCCCGTAGCATTCTAGGTAAGTTAGTTGGCTGGCCAGTGAATCTGGACTCACACCCTGTTTCTATCCCCCTCCCCCAGCACTGGGATTAAAGTTCTGTGTCACTGCATCTGGATTAGAACTCAGTTCTTTATGTTTTCAAGGAAAGTGTACTACTGATCGCACCATCCCAGCACTCAGCCTTCTTTAGAAATGAGCCACTCACGGTGGACCTTATGAACAGCCATTGCAGCTCTGGCCAGGAAGTCCAAGACTGACATGACAGCTCCTTTGGGCTCTTGTATCACGGCGCTGATGCCATTAATGAGTGCCATGTCATTCTGCCCTACCTACCTCCCAAAGGCCCTCTCCCTGATACCATCCTATGGAGGAATTAGGTTTGGACATACACATTTAGGTGTTGGAGGCACAAACATTCACCCTAGGGTAGCCACCAAGAGACTGCCAGTTAGTATTAACTCTTTCATTACCTGTTTTTATAGTTCTGTATATGCTACTGTTTTCCAATTCTGTATAGGCTACTGAATGGAGCATTAACCTCAAACTCGAAGTGAAGTTATCCTGAGGACATGTCCTTTGTGACAGACAAAACTATAGCAGAAAAAATGGGTGCCTGATCCAGAACCAGATGAGGGGACAAATGCCAGGTTGCCACACAAAGGTCTGTACTCACTGTCTTGGGAATCAACCAGGCCAAGTAGAAAACAGGTTACAAGTGAGGAGATAGTTTGAAAATTCCCAGTTGAGAATGGAAGAACACATCACTTCTGTGCTACATGTGGCCTTCCGGTCTGGCAGTACTGAAATGTGTTGGTGATGGACAAGGGGGAGAAAGAAATATACCAGGCCATGCGGGGGAACTGCAGGAAGCAGAGTGATGCCATCGGTAGCTGCTGTTTCTTACATCATCCCAGTGGCTGGCAATTTCAAACCAGCCTTTACCATATCACGCCATTTCTGAAGGGCAGGAATTTGGGAGTAGCTACCTGGAAGGTTCTGCCTCAGGATCTCTCATGAATTTGGGATTAAGATGTTGGCTGAGGCCACAATCATTCAAGGCTCCAAGGGTCTGGAGAACCTACTCACAAGATCTACCTCTGTAGCATGGGCAGGAGCCTCAGTCCCTGGCCGGCTGTTGGTAGAGAGCTGTAGCGTCTCACTACATGGGCTAATGTAGTGAAATGGTGGTTGGGTTTCCCACAGATCGAGTTATTTGAGAGTAAGTACGGAGGAGGTCATGGTGCATTCTATGATGTGAGCTTCAAGGTCATGTCCACAGTTTCTACCTTTTTAGAAGTGAGTCACTAAGTCTGCCCACACTAAAGAGGAACTAAATGCCACATTTAAAGAAGTCACAGACATTCTAAACAGCCATAAGCATCTAAGAGATGTTCAGATAGAACAGGCTTATGGGACCGGAGGACCTTAGGGGTCTAGAATGTCATTGTGGTAGAATGTGTTGTTCTGAGCTCATTAGCCAGATGGGGTTTGGACTTCACTGGCTGTCCCAGCCTCTGATGGCACCCTTTCCCTTGCTTGCACATTGTTTTCCCTCACTCACATATTTTATTATTTCTTTTCAAAATTTGCTCAGGAGAAGAGTATCTCCTGAGGGTAAAAATGGATCTGGGACAACATGCTTAAAACGTGTAAGACACATACAGCAATAACATTTGAGGTCAGTGGAACACGGCCTAATACCAGGGGCAAAACTTTTTGTGACTTAGGGTTTGGAGTCTGTCATAAGCTCTCTAGACAAGAGGTGCTCAGTGACACCAAAACCAGGAGAGGGACACGTTGTGGATTTGTTCACTTATTTATCAGGAAAGCCTCTGTGGGCCCTGTTTCTTCCTAGATTCTGACCAGCACCAAGAGCAGGGAGTGAGGTGTGGTCTGGTCAAGGCTGGTATGGGGATGGCTGTGTGAATAACTAGGACATAGGATAAGCCACCCTGGACTAGCTCTAACCCATACAGATCTTTGGTTCTTCACTCTGTTCCTCCCTAAGGGTAGGGATGGTCCTGCTCAATTTCCTGGTGCTTTTGCCCACATCTAAACATGTTTGATGAATTTGTTTCTACTCTAATTGATTCTCAAAGTGGAAGAGGCACCTAACCAGCTAAGCACAACACCAGATGTTGCCCTGCTCGCTCCCTGCCTGCCGATGGTGATGAAGGAGGTATTTTTGGTTCATGGCTGAGGGGTGCTGGCTGCCAGGTGACCTTCTCTCTCCTCCACAGTTGCAGACTGGCTCTCTCCAGGGACCTCTGCTCCTAGGAGGCCGCTTCAGGCCTTCCAGAGCCCCTGGGGCACCTTCTCTGCACCTCTTTCCTGTGCCTCTCTGTGCATCCACCCTAGATTCCCACTGCAGCTGACAGCGGTTGTGAGGGTGGCTGTGAGAAAATCCAGAAGGAAGCGTAGAGGAAGGGCCTCTTCCTTTCACAAGGGAAGATGCACATTTTTTTAAGCCTAAAAGAAAAACACCAGCTCTTTGTTTGAAAATCATGATACTTTAGATAGAAGTGAATTTGCATTTTTCTTTTTTCTTCGGTAGAAAGATGGGAGATGGAGGAAAAAAGTCTCCCCCATAAGAAACATTGCCAGAAGGAATAGTTCAAGGTGACCTCAAACAGTGCCAGCCTTTGAATATTATTAACAGGCTTGTAGGGCGTTTACACATGCAATAAATGTGTGTCTGCTTTCCAGTGTATTTTTTCTTCTTCTTCTTCTAGTGATTTTATCTAGGGCATTTTATCTTAAAAATGAGCGAAATCACAGGTTTAGGTCTTAATACAAGGAAAAGTGAGCTTATCCAATGTGAGTATAAACTATGCCCGTGGTACATCATGGAGCGATTGGTTGGCACTTCCTGTGTTATTGAAGTGGAGACGACCACAGGGGACAGTTCATTATAGTCCTAAAGTGGCCGTGAGTCATGTAAGAATGGTGTCAAAATGAAGCTGCTCTTACAGTAGGTTATACGACACTTTATATACAACAGGAAACAGACAGAAGGAAGTATTACCCATGTGGTGATCAACACAGACAGCCCTTCACTCAGCATATGCTAAGGACCAAGAATTGTTCCAGAAGATATTGAGGAACTGTGCTCTAGGTTACTTTCTGTTGCTGTGATGAACAAAATGACTAGAACAACATAGGAAGAGAAGTGTTTACTTCATCTTATGTTTCTAAGTTGCCAGTCCATCACTGAGGGAAGTCAGGGCAGGAACTCCAGGCAGGAGCTTGAAGCGGAAACCAAGGAGGAGTGCTGGTTGCTGGTCTGCTCCTTGTCTCATGCTCAGCTAGCTTTCTTATACTACACAAACTCACCTGCCTAGGGATGGGACTGCCCACAGTGGGCTAGGCCCTCTCATATCAACCACCAATCAAGACAATCTCTTATAGACATGGCCATAGGCCAATCTGATCTGGACAAGTCTTCAATTGAGGTTCCCTGTTCCCAGATGATGAGGATGTATTAAGTAGATAATGAAAACTGTCAAAAGTATGGACACAAGTCAATGAAGAAGCACCAGGCAAATTTATATTTCACATAGACAAATATAAGAGAAAGCATCATCTCTCATGGAAGCCACACTTCACATAAAAAGATATGTAACAGTCAAAAATGTATAGGACAGATCCAATGATGAATGCAAAGCAGGAATATCCCTGGCAATGTAACAGTTAATGGGATTTACATGGACTTTTCTAGGGGACTGCCACTTTAGCTACAGTGTGAGTAACATGAAGGACCCCACTGCATGAGGACCTGGGAGAGGAATGCACCCACAGAAAATAGAAAGTAGAAGCATGGATAATAAACTTGGTGTGTTAGAGCTCAGGTCAGGGGTGGGACTGAAGGGCAGAAGACAGACAGGAAGCAGGAGGTGAATAACCAGGTGGAGAGGGACCAGGTGGAGAGGGACCAGGTGGAGAGGGACCAGGTAGAGAGGGACCAGGTGGAGAGGAACCAGGTGGAGAGGGGACCAGGTAGAGTGGGGACTAGGTGGAGAGGGACCAGGTTGAGTGATACTAGGTGGAGAGGGACCAGGTGGAGAGGGACCAGGTGCAGAGGGACCAAGTGGAGAGGGACCAGGTAGGGAGGGACCAGGTGGAGAGGGACCAGGTGCAGAGGGACCAAGTGGAGAGGGACCAGGTGCAGAGGGACCAGGTTAAAAGGCATTGGATTTATTTTTTAATTATGTGTATGCATGTGTGTCTGCGTGGGAGTTATGTTTAGGCAAGTGCAGGCTTGTGTAGGCCAGAAAGGGGCATGAGATCCCCTGTAGCTGGAGTTATAGGCAGTTGTGAGCTGTCTAATGTGGGTGCTGGGAACTGAACTCCAGTCCTCTACAAGTGCAGTACATGCTCTTAACCACTGAGGCACATATTCTGGTCCCTTCATCTGGATCTTACTGGTATTTAGAACTGCCTTTCAAGAAACAACCAGCAGCACCAGTTTTCCTCTTATTTATTTTCTTTACCTTTTATTTTTGACAATTTCATACCTATGTATAATGGGCTGTGATCATATTCACATCTCCCATTATCCTCTCTAACCTCTCCCAGTCCAGCAGACCTCATTCACAATTGGTCTTTTAGGAACCCCTTTCTCTTGAGACTGGATCTTATACAGTCTCCAGTGTGCTATGTAGTTGAGGAGGATCTTGAGTTCCAGTTTCTCCAGCATGTGAGTGCTGAAATTATGGGTGTGTACCAGCACATTTGGTTAATGCAGTACTGGAAATAGAACCCAGGGTCTCCTGAACCTAAGGCAGAAATTCTACCAACTGATATCCTCAATTTCCTTTAAGAATCTTATGTTCTGGAGCCAGTGAGATGATTCAGTGGGTAAAGGAACCTGCCACCAAACCTGATGACCTGAGTTCAATCCCAGGTCCCACATGGTGGAAGGAGAGAAACAAACTACTCTGTCAAGCTGTCCTCTGACCTCCACACATGCATGTGCATGCACACACACTAAATAAAAATGTAATTAAGAATCTTACATCTCACTGTAAGACTCCCTCCAGTTAGCAATGTGACAGGCTAGAGAAAAATGCAGATAAGACAAGAGAATAAAATAATTTACCCCCAAGTTCAGCCATCCAAGAATAAACACTGTGAACATTTGGGCACACAGGCTCTGCTGCAATTTGGGCATTCTTCCAAGATTCATATGCTGAACTCACTCCCAAGGTGACAGTTTGAGGAGCTGGGGAGTCTAGGAAAGGATGAGATTGTGTCTTCTGCCATGAATATACATAATACTCTGAGAAAGAGTGACGTGTGGAGACGAAAAGTCCGCAGATGCATGAAGTTTTATAGGCACGATTTAACATTAGCTTAGTGTAAATACCTCCCTCCCCCATTTTTTCTCCACAACTATTTATCCCTCTGGTACTACCATCTTTTTTTCAGTCCTTAGGGAAGGTTCTCAGCACCAGGCTGAAGAAAGTCACTCACTTTTCTGATTAGCTGGGAATCCTGTCCCTACCACTCCTTTTATTTTAAGGCATGAATTTTTTGGGTTTTGGGATAGGAAAAGCCCAAGCCCTCATCTCACAGATGAAACTCCAGCAGAAGGTCCTCTGCTCCCTGTGATGGTCTTGTAGTTGTTTAAGGCTGGGTCCTTTGTCTTTAGCCCCTAGTTCAGCAGCCAGTACTGTAGGCAGCCAGGAATGTATGTTAAATGAATATACTAAAGTAACCTACAGACTCCAGGGAGCTGTGATACAGAACCACAGAGGTTGGGCACTGAGATGTAGACTGGTTACCAACATGATGTTGTCCTGTAGCTGCAAGGGATGCATTGGAATAACAACCAAGAGACAGGTAAGGCAGAAGACAGTTTGGTGAGGTGAGGTGAGTATTGTTTAGAGGTGGATGGAAGTGAGGAAAGTCGATACCAGGCAACATGGAAATTTTCTGTTGTGTCATTTTCATTATAAGAAAGAGCCTGTGGATAATTAGTAGCTTTCAAGATGGAAATGGGTTTTCTTGAAAAGAGGGAGGTTGCCCCTATTTGTATTTGTCCAGGTAGAAACAGGAGTAATTTGTCAAGAGTTAAAAAAATTATTTTCCTAGTAGGATAGAGGGGTTTTTAGATTATGACCCAAACTCAGATTCAATTCAATGAATATGTACTTAAGTACATTTTCCTTGTCAATCAATTCCACCATGGAGTCTTTCGGGTTTAAATTCATTATCTTTCTCATTACAAATGAGAGCAAATGCTAATGTCTTTCTTGACCCAAGATTCTATGTGTCTAAATAGCAGTCTGAGAGCTACTGCTGTGTGCCACACACAGTAGGGGCTCAATAGATACATTTAAATTAGCTCTTAAAACTGAAAAACTTACATTTAAGATAATTTAAGCTACAGGCTCCATGCATTTGAGCAACCTGATTGAACACAGCTGGTCCTGACTAACTACATCAGTGGCTCCTGCTCAGAACACTAAAATATTCATTAGCTTTTTTTTTTTTTTTAAATTAGAGAAGCTTAAAATTAAAGACGGAATTTGAACGATTTTGGCGTGGGGAGATAAAAGTGTGCTCTTACTGGGTTTCTGAATGCTATGAATCACGGCTGAGATGATTTCCCAGAACAGAACCTGGTAACATTAAATTGCAAATAGGCTTTTCCCGCACCCTGAGTATAGAGTTACTGGAAGACCATCCTTAATATAATCATTTCATCTGAACTCTAGGGGTGAGAAGGCTGCATAAGTGAGGCATATTCCAAGAGTGCCTGCAGTTTCAAGATTGAAATCACCAGTGGCAACAGAGGTATTAACAGGATCATGCTCGAGTCTGGGAAAAATCTCCATGCTCAAAGAGCAGCTATGGAGGCTGTGATCAGCGCCCAACATCTGCAAGCCACCCTGCCTGTTCTGCCAGGAGGGAACCGGGTAAAAGAACCTGCAAGAACTGTTTTTTGTCTATTTCTTCTATCCTTTGGCCTTCCTTCTCTCTCCCCTCTCTTTCCATTAGAAAACTAAATAGTTAGAAATTAGTGTTTAAAGTATTTTTTTTCACTCACTAACAGTGTTTGGACACCTAGTACTAAGGATTAATGGTGCTGGTTGAGATGGGTTGCCACTAGACAAATCCATGGAACCCAGGCTAGCCTCGGAGTGCTGCTTTCTGATCCAGGCTTCAGACTCGCATCGCCAACTGATCACAGAACCAGCAGAAACGCAGACACTTCCTGTCATCCTGGTGGGGAATCAAAGGTTCTCTGGCACACTCTCATCTCAACAACTATCCTCCTGCTTTTCTCATGCCCACAGTTCCATTTCCTCTGCATCTCTCTGTAGTTTGAGATTTTTTGAATGCCACCCTCAGGAACTTGAAGTGCAGAGTTCTTGTTTTAAGAGTTACCTCTACTGCTGCTTTTGCTCTTTCAAACTCCTCTTCTAAGGAATGGTTCCTGGAGAGCAGAGCGCTCCCCCAGCGATGCTCTTTGGTGAGCCGAGCCTGAAATAAACCAAAACAGGTGATGTGTTACTGACATCACAGAGCACAAAAACAGAAGCAGTTTTCTTTTTCTCACCTTGCTCCCTAGAGTTCCAAAGGATTCCATGTGTATGTGCACACCAGGTGAGTGTGTGTGTGTGTGTGTGTGTGTGTGTGTGTGTGTGTACATGTGTTTTGTGTGTGCACACAGAGTACATAGGTCAACCTGTGGTATCATTCCTAGGGCATCATCCATTTTACTGTTTGAGATAGGCTCTCTTACTGCCTACTCTTTCTGGCCAGTGATCTCTAAGGACGCTTCTCTCTCCTTGTCCCCCGGGCTGTGATTACAAGTGTGTACCACCAGACTTGACTTTTCACGAGTGCTGGGGACTGAACTCAGCATTTTACTGACTGAGCTGAGCCATCTCCTTAGCGCCTTGAAAAGTGTTTTCAAAGTATTTTTCAGGCAGCAAGTCAACCAATCTAGGATTGCTTCAAATGAATGTGTGTCTACATATGGATTCTTGTGTAATAGTCTCAGGCCCGGTGTGAACTCTGAGCCGTTGTGGCAGAGCACAGCTTCCCAATCACTGTCCAGGAGGCTGAGAAGAAATCCAGTACTTCTTATGAAAGGCAAGCTGGAATTGCTTGATTTCTTCCTACTACTCTAGAGAATTTTCTAGCAAGTCTGCTTGGCTCTGTATTAGTGTTCTAGGGCAGCCAAAAATGTGTTTTCACAAACTGAGTGGTTTAACACAAAAGAAAGCTAGACACTCAATGTTCTGGAGGCTAGAGGTTCATAGCCACAGTGGTGGTGGGCTTGCTCTCTCTGCACCCTCTGGGGAGGTCTGCGGCCTGCTCTTTCCTGTAAGTGGGGGGCTTCAGGTGGATTATGGTCATGGTGCCTCTTTTCTCTCAGCCCTTCCCCTTCCTGTTTCGCTCTTATAAGCTGCCTGGAATACAATCAGGGCTTTCTCAAACATCACAGGAAACTTCCCTTCTTTCCAGATCACCCACTGAGCCCTGTCTTCCCTGTGCATGGTGATATTCACAGGTTCTAGGGCTATGGCAACTTATCTTTTTTGAAGACTCCATTCACTACTATTCTTATACAATACTCTTGGGGCACAATGTATTTTATTAATAAAGATATACAAATACAAGTGCTGGAGAGATGTCTCAGGAGATAATAGAACACATTGCTCTTACAGGAAAACTTGAGTTTGATTCCCAGAATCCCTCATCAAGCAGTTCAGAACAGCCTATAACTCCCATTCCAGGGAGGTTTGACACCTCTGGCATCTGTAGACACCTGTACTCATGTGCACATACAGGCATGCAGACACACACACACACACACACACAAAATTAAAAATAAACGAATAAGCTAGGTGGTGGTGGCACATGCCTTTAATCCTAGTACTTGGGAGGCAGAGACAGGTGGATCTCCAGCTTGAGGCTAGCCTAGTCTACAGAGTTCCAGAACAGCCAGGGTTACACAGAGACACCTTGTCTCAAAAAAAAGAATAAATACAATTAAAAATACAAAAACGCAAGTGATTTACAACTTTTTAAGATACTAGGTGGTTGGGATCCCGTTGCCTGGGAGAGAAGCTAACTCTGTGGGCTGCTCACAGAAGGCTAAATAGTCTTGTGTAACTTGGTGAATTGTCTGACGTTTATTTCCGAAGTAGCTTTGGGAGCTTTGCTCAGGACTGTCTTGCTTCTGGTGGCAACTCCTTCATCTTTCTGCTGGTCCCTTCACTGACAAGTTAAAACAATTATTTAAAACGTAGACACAGCCGGGCGGTGGTGGCGCACGCCTTTAATCCCAGCACTCGGGAGGCAGAGCCAGGCGGATCTCTGTGAGTTCGAGGCCAGCCTGGGCTACCAAGTGAGTTCCAGGAAAAGGCGCAAAGCTACACAGAGAAACCCTGTCTTGAAAAACCAAAAAAAAACAAAAAACAAAACAAAAAAAAAAAAAAAAACAAAAACGTAGACACAGTAAATGATAGGTTGAGTTTATTTCACAGTTATTTGGAAGAATAATGATTGTGAAATGTCCACACATACAGAAGTCTATAGATTCAAGGTAACTCCTTAAAATCCATTGATATCCACATGTAAATATTTTAAAACACTGAATTGTACTGCATGAGAAAAGATCAGGTCCTAGTTGGCTTCTGGTTGCTGTGATAAACACTGTCTAAAACCAATCTGGGGAGGAAAGGGTTCCTTACATCTTACAGGTTTCAGTCCATCACCAAGGGGAGCTAGGGCAGGAACTGAAGGCAGGAACCTGGAGGTGGGAACTGAAGCAGGGGCCATGGAGGAACACTCCTTTCTGGCTTGCTCAACCTGCTTTCTTATACAACTCAAGACCATCTGCCAAGGGATGGCACCACCCATAGTGGGCTGGACCCTCCCACACCAATCACTAATCTTGAAAATGCTTTACAGGCATGCCTACAAACCAATCTGATGGAGGTAATTCCTCAGCTGAGGTTCCCTCTTCTCAGATGACCAGTTTCAGAAACATAAGAAATACCCATGAGTGACTAGCGAGAAAACATAGCATTGTTGAAAATGGCCAAAGACCCTGAGGATAGAGTTCCTGGGAGAAGAAATGCAAATTACTGAAGGCTTATAAAAAATAGTCTCCTCAATTAAACAGAGAGGAAATGACAGTGAAAACCACAGTAGGCATCACCTCAAGTGGGTTAAGCTGTTGCTGAAAGGGTCAAGAGAGTGTTGGAGAAGATGGAGGAAAAAGTAGGCACTTACGTACTCTTGGTAGGAAGGTAAATTTGTATTATCATGAAAACAGTATGGAATGCCCTCAGAAAATCAAAACTAAACCTACCATGTGAGGCCAAGGAAATGAGGCCATTATGTCACGAGGCCTCTGCACTCACTACATGTCAATGTGGCATTAGGCACAGGAGAGAAGAAATGGAAAAGGCTGTCTACCAGATGATGGCTTAACATGCATGCACTGTGGAACACTGAAGTCTTCAAGAAGAAAGACGTGTCATTTGTGACTTGCTGGAAATGGAGATTATCACAGGATGTGAAATAAACCCAGCACAGAATGTCAGGTATCATATTCAAACTGCAATGTGCTGTCTAAACCAGCTGACCTCACAGAAGGACAGAGGATGGTGGTGGCCAGGACTGGAGCTGGGGGAAGGGTGGCACTCTGTTGGTCAAAGGGTAGAAAACTTCATCCAGAAATCTAGGGTAGAACTTGGTGACTATAGCTAACAATGCATTGTGTCCTTGAGAAGCACTGTGGTAATTTTAGGTGTTCTTTCAAAAAAACCCAAAGGGTGTGAGGTAACATATATAGTAATCAGGTTAAGCCAACTCACTATGCACACATATTTCAAAACATTCTATGTGATAAACATATACTTTTATTGGCCAAATAAGCTATAAGAGTAAAGGGATACATTTGGTGCATCTTAGGTGTCATGAATGAGTGGCATTAGAAAAAAAAGAAGCACTAAGATTGTTGTCTGAGGCAGTGTCTAATCACCAGGCCCTTGGCACTGATTAAACAGGCCCCATTTTTCTGGGAAGCTTGACTTAACAGGACTCTATTAGCGTCCCTGGCATCTCTCTCTATTAATGTCTCAGGCTACAAAGGGCATCACGTATCGGGAGTCCAGGCTTCCAGGTCAGCTCTTCTTTCCCACCTAACACAGCAAGCACAGATAGAGCCTTACTGTGCAAATGACATTTTATTCTGATGCTACAATTACTATTTAGGGATACTCCGTTTCTCACATCATTTGACAGGCTTTAGGTTATTACTAAGGTAAGTGTTATCTAACTCACCATTTTTAAAGTTTTTTGGCCCAAGGAAGCATAAGTTAAATGTTATGGAATATAAATAGCAGTTGATACACAGTTGAAAATTTTGATACTTTTCCATGCTTTCATGATGTACTGAAACATGCTAATTAAGAGCTGAGCATATGGGCCTGAGAGAAGGCTCAATGGTTAAGAGCTTTTGTTTTTCTTTCCGAGGACCCAGGTTCAGTTCCCAGCACCTGATGGCTCATAGTGATCTATAACTCCAGTTCCAGGGGATCTGACACCCTCTTCTGACTTTCTTGGGCACCAGGCACACATGTGACACATATACATACATGCAGGCAAAACACTCACATACATAAATTAAAAAAAAATAAGTAGAAGGAACTGAGCATGACACATAGACGATAACACACATGTCTAAAATAACCTTCCTTGAAGCCAAGACATTAAAAATATCTAATTTTATCATAGGGAAAACCTGTGACTTGGGAAAATATATCAGCACTTGTGGATTGTTGGTATTGTTTGGCACTTTGATAGAGGCATGATAAACAAAACAATTGCACCCATCAGTTTAAGCGACAGCCATCTTAACCTCACAGCTTATATAACTGTCATTCTCAAATATGAGTGAGCACTGAAATACCCAGAAGGTTTTTTAAAATTCAGGTCACTGTGCCCCTACACCAAGTCTCTGATTCAGTAAATCTGGTAAGGATCCTCAAATCTGCATCTTCACAAAGCCTCAGGTGCTGCCCAGATGCCAGCTCAGGACCACAAAGAGAATCCCAGATCCACATGTGTGTTATGTGTATTTGAGTAAATCTCAAGTTCATAAGTGCGTGCTAAGTGTGTTGGGATTTACTGTCAACTTAACACAACTTGGAATCACCTGGTGTCTTAGTTACTCTTTTCTTTCTGTGTTGAAATACCATGACCAAAAAGTAGCTTGGGGAGAAAAGGGCCTATTTCATACTAAGACTCTCAGGTCACACTCCCATCATTGATGGAAGCCAGGGCAGAAACTCAAGGCAGGGACCTGGAGGCAGGAACTGAAGTAGAAGCCAAGGGAAGCACTGCTTATTAGCTTGCTCTCCTTTACTTGCTCAGCCTGCTCTCTCATACAAATTAAAAACACTGCCCAAGGGTGAAACAGCCCACGGTGGGCTGGATGCTCCCACATCAATCATTAATCAAGAAAGTACCCTACTTTGCCTACAGGCAACACAATGGAAGCATTTCCCAATTGATGTTTCTCTTCTCAGATAATTCTAGCTTATGTCAGGTTGACAAAAAACAAAACAAAACAAAACAAAAAAACCAACTAACCAACCAACCAACCAACCAACCAACCAACCAACTAAAAACAACCAGGACACCAGGTTGGCTTGTAGGTCTCTAGGGGATTATTTTGATTATATTAAATGATGTAGAAAGACCCAGCCCAATTATGGGCAGCATTACTGCCTAGGTAGGGGTCCCAGAACAGTACGAGGGGAGAAAGCTAGCTGCTAACAAGCATGTGGGTAAGGAAGGATGCATTCATTCTCTTCTCTCTGATCTTGACTGTGGATATGATGTGACTAGCTGCATCAAGTTCCTGTTCTGACTTCCCTCAACGATGGACCACAACTGGGAATTGTAAAGCAAATAAATCACCTTCTCCACAAAGTTGCTTATTGTGGGGTATTTTATCATAGCAGCAGAAATAAAATTAGAACACTTAAAATGGAGAAGGAAAATGAGTGCACTCACTTTAGAAAAGAATACAGTGACTGTTTGACCTTGGGTGCGGTGTGACATGATTGCTAAAGGCAGTCTCTGAAGTCAGGCTGTCTAAAGCCAATTCCTAGTTGATTGCTAAAGTACTGAATTCCTAAATTCTCATCTGTAGAGTCTAAATTTACTCACAGAGTCCCAGTAAGAATTGAGTAGTATTATTCCCATAACACAAATACCACTTGGATAGTGCCTTCACTAAAGGTTTTGTGTTTACAGCACTTTTGTTTGATGGACACAGCTTGGATTCTCAGACCTTTTAAATACTAGCCTCACTGAAAGGATCAAGGGTTTTTGATTCTTAGTCAATAGACATTTGTCATGCAGGTTGCATGTATCATGTGTAAAGGAAAATTCCTTTCCTCAGAGTGTGGTAGCACATGGTCACTGGATCCACTCTGCTATGAAGTCCATGTTGAACATTAAGGCAAGAAAGTGCTGATTTTGAAAAGAGACGGCCAGCATATTCTCAACCACACTAAGAAACCACCATTGAAACCACGTAAAAATGATCTAGAGAAAAGCGTGTGTGTTTTTGTTTTAATTGTCCACGAGTCTACTTCTGTTGTTAAATCTGGCATTGTTTCCCCTTTTGTTAGGGTCTCCGGTTTATTCATGTGACAAACGCTTGTTGAGAAGTCCCCACTGTGCTGATTTCTAATGTTGAAAATGGTGTTTCAGATTTCTTTCCCTTTTTCTTTTACTTCTTTGTTCTTCCCCATCTTTGCTTCCTTCCTTCCTTATTGGTAGCCCGTTGTTGTGTGGCATCAAGAGGGAAAAGATTAGATAGAACTCTTGGAAAGTTCTCCAATAGACAGAATAATGAGTATTTAAAGAGCATTGGGTTGAATTATTTTCCAGAGACATAGAGGACAAACGCATCTTTGAGTACATGCCTAATCTATTTTATCAATGTATATTCATTGTACAAAAGAGTGGGCTTCATTCTGCCACTTGGGAACTCATTCTAGTTCACTGCCCAGCCCTGTTCCCAACCTCAGCAGACTTCCAGGGTACAGGCTACACTGTTGTGGAATATTAGTTGAAGATGCCTTACATTTGTTTATGCTGTGGAATATTTTTTAATGATGCAAAGATGTGTTGCATTTTTTCATGTTGCAAATGGTACACAGAATAATTTAAGTCAAGAAAAGCTGGCTAGAAACAAGCCAAGCTAAGGCCGGCATTTATAAGTAAGAATAAGTCTCCATGTATTTATTTGGGAGCTGGGTGGTGGGACCCCAAAGACTTAAAAAAAAAACAACTACAACACACCATTCAGAACAGAGGAGTGACCTGTCTGGTAGCTGAACTGTCCCACTCCTGAGATTCTGCTCCCCAAATCCCTACCCACAACCCACACCATCCCAGCTCATCACCAGCCTGCTGCTGGGCCCTGTCCAGAGTTCCAGTGGACATTCCTATTTATACATGTGTATAGTGTACATTTTTAAAAGATTTTAAGTGGTGTGTGTGTGTGTGTGTGTGTGTGTGTGTGTGTGTGTGTGTGTGTAAAGCATGAGTACAGGTGTCTATGGAGTCCAGAGGCCTACAGATGGAGTTACAGGTAGTGAGCCTCTCAACATGGGTGCTGGAGACCAAGTAAATCCTCTTTGAGAACAGTGCACACTTTTACCTGATGAGCATCTCTTCAGGGCCTAGACCACCTGATTTCATTTCCTCTCCTACTGCTTGATCCTATCTCACCTCCCACACAACACTAGCCTCCTTTCTTTTCTCAAAGAGTTCCACATTTTCTTTCAAACTTTAAGTTCTGAATTCTGCACACGAGAGAAAAATACATGAGATGTGTCTTTCTGAGTCTGGCTTATTTAACTTAACATGATGACCTCAAGTTCTTTGGATTTCCCTGAAATGACATATTTTCCCTGCCTTTAGTGACTTAATAACACTCTGTGGTGTATGTGTGCCACACTTCCTCATTTGTGCTATGGAGATCCAGGTGAGTCTGTAACTTGGCTACAGTGAGTAAACCTTCAATAACATAGGTGTGCAAGATCTCTATGGTATGACAACTTGGATTCCTCTAAATGTATCTTATAACCTAACCCATATATCCCACTAACTACCTCCCTTATGTCTGTAAGGACAGCAGACACTGAAGCATGTTCATTGAACTGAGTTGGAAGCCAACAGCTTTTCTAAAAGTAAGGTGATGAATTTGGGAGGAGAATTAATTGTGTACAGAACAAATTGTATGAAAATTCTAATTGTCTTATGAATTTTCTGTAAGAAAGTAATGGACATTCTTGAACATTGTTCAACTCTTGTTAACCCAACAGAATTAAATAATAATGGAGCTTTTAGATAAGAGGAACAATGGCTTATGGGTTCTTTCAGGTGAGCAGCACATGGTGGCAGATCCAGGGAATCTTCTGTGGTTAAGAACAAGGGCTTCACAGATTGTAATGGGTATTACTTCCTGACTTTTCTCCTCCTTAGATGTGCTTTTATTTTTTCATGTGAAATGGAGATAATATGAAAACCTAAGTTTACAGTGGGCTGAAGGGCAGTGATGACACATGGAAAAGCTCTGTTCAGCTAGAGTTGGTCATCTGCAAGTCACGTGACAATGACCTGTGTCTGGAGTATCTACTGCAGCTCATGCTAGTGAATCTGAGGCTTGAGCCTGTGGTGGAGCTTCTGGTGTGCAAATGGAGAAGGAGATGTCTGGACCATGTCTGCAGAAGAAGCTGCGTTCTCTCCCTTTGCCTCACCCAGCAATGCCTTACTCAGCAATACCTTTCCCAAGATGGGAAAAGTGAATTTTGCAGCCTTTCCTTTTGTATTTTCTTCAGCTCTTCAAATTTTTTCTTAAAATAAGTTTTCAGACAGTATGATCTCTTTAAACAGTTAAGTTTATGGAATGGCAATTACATGGTTTGTGTTAAGCGTCAAGAATGTGTCCTTAAGTACACAGTGATTATGTAACTCATTGTAATCACTTGTTTCTCTGAGTTTTGTATTCAAGGCACCATTTGAGACTAAACCACACTTTCTTTCTTCCCCATCTTGAAAAGAAAATGAAAAAATGTAAGTTTTCATATTATGTGTTCCCATTTTCTTTGTGATCCTGAAATACAATTTTAAGTCAGGTTTGTAAATAGCTCCCCACCTGCTGAGTCACTGCCTAGCATAATTTATGTTGGTTTGAGGGAGAGGAAACCATTTTCCTGCGAACCATCTGGGTGAACATGGAGCAGGGTCTGGTGAGTCAAATGGTTTGAATGATTTCTGAGTCAGCCTTTATATGAAATGTTGTTCTAGCTTCATTATAATTCTACTGTATCTACACAAAGAGGCCGTGCAGTGCTGAGTAGTGTGTTTCTAACAGTACAAACGTGTGTGTGTGTGTGTGTGTGTGTGTGTCTGTGTGTCTGTGTCTGTGTGTGTGTGTGTCTGTGTGATCTCTCAGGCTCCACCCACCTTGTTCTTTGAAGCACATTCTCTCATTGGTCTGCTACTTGTCAGGTAGGCTACGCCTACTGACCAGTGAGCCTCAGGGATCCTCCTGTTTCAACCTCTCCTGGGCTGGGATTGTAAGTGTGTGCCATCACGCCCAGTTTTTTTTTTTTTTTTCCCCAAATGGAACTCAGGTCCTCTGCTTACAAAACAAGGGCTTTGATGAGCTGAGCCATCTCCCAGCAATGTCTCCTTGTTTTCATTAACGTCTGTCTATTCTCTTCTTGCTTTGTTTTAATTACTCTGTATTTCAGGTATATTAGTAAGCCTGCATTTCATGAGCATTTCCTAAATTGCTCTGAATTGGAATTAAAACTAGAAGAGTATGATTTTTTTAAAGGCAAGTCTTGATAAGTAAACATACAGTGTCTAAAAAATGTAACACAGGAGTAACTCCCTTACAGATGAGTCAGTATCTCAGAGGACTCTTCAAGATTCACCTGGGCAGAGAGCTCTCAGTGCACATTGGAAGGTGTATTTTGGAAGATAACACGAGGAAGCTCAAAACCATTTTCCAAAGTGTGTTTGCTTAGGGTAAGCAGGACACTGTGGTGGGATGGAATTAATGGACCAGCAGGAGACTAGTAGTCATTGGGATAATAAGATAAATGCATTGTGGGTTTCTATGGCAACTGGGGGCCCCAGCTGTTCCTCTGGCCCAGCTTGTTGTAGAATGGCCCACCTGTGCCAAGTCTCTCCCTGCTTCAAAACAAATGCTTTGTCACTAAATTTCGCTGTTCCACGGATGGCAGCAGATGAGACCTGAAGCAACTCCAATTACTCAAGCTGAGTGCAGCTCGCTCATGCACTTATGAATACTGCTTTCCTAATGGATGCTGTCATTTTTCTCTTAAGAAGATACATTTAAAACGAGCACCAAAAATTCAGTTTTCATGCTACATCTGCAATTCATTAAAGTCCATGGGGTGATGTGTTCAGGAAGGGAGTTGACTGGATATCTAGCTGTGGTCTGGAAACAGCCATGTTCTTTCTGCTGAAGGTGATGAACATGTAGGGAGAATGCTGGTGACATGGAAGTTCCAGAGCCCCATCATCATTAGATTTCTGGGTTCTTCTCTCTTCCACTTTCTAGTGTGGGTCCACAGATAACTTCTTTCTTTCACTCTTTCCTGTCTGTACCATGGGGCAAAGGCGGAGCTTACCTAGTGCTGCCTTTTGTCAGGACCAAATCAGCTGACTCGCATTAGAAACTCTTGTAGTCAACAATGAGACCTACTGCTATCATAATTATCCTCTTAGTTTGAAAATATTTATTTTATTTTTATTTATGTGTAGATATGCATGTTTGTGTGGGTGCCTGTGGGGCCAGAAGAGGGAGTTGAATCCCATAGAGAAGGTCTTACAGGATGTTGTGAGCTGCCCAGCATGGATCCTGGGAACTAAGGTCCTCTGTAAGAACAGTGTGTGCTCTTACTGCTGGGTTCGTGCTCAGCCCCAGTTACCCCCTTACTTCACTTCAGATCTGTCTTCCCCCTGTGGGCCACAATGTGTGATGTGGCAAATTCAAGAACATGTCCTCTTCTCACTTCCTCATATCATATCATATCATATCATATCATATCATATCATATCATATCATATCATATCATATATCACTGCAGCTGGATTGTAGAAGGCAGGGGTATGCACACAGTTCTTAGGAGGTCTTTGTGGTTGAAGGGCAAGGCCTTAAAACATATCCAAGGGACACAGAGACAGAGATGGCCATTGCTTCCTTCAGAACTGTAGGAGAGGTAAGCAGCTATAATGAAGCCTGTTGAGGAGGCCAGGGCCTACCAGTGGATAGCCAGATTGGAGTCACATCCTTCTTCTTCCTGCCCTTGTACCCTAGTGAGACCTGGTTAACTTTACTGAGACTGACAGGCTCCTGTGAGAAGTGTCTTTATAACACAACTTACAGTCGTGCACAGGATTCCTGAGTGTTAGATGTAACACACACGAAAAGCATACAGTGAGTCTCCATGGTGCTCCCTACTGGACACTCACAGTAGTAGCTCGTATTGTGGCTACCATTACTGCTGGTGCTGGAATAATAGAATCCTCGGCATAAAATTTATTTTAATGTGACCGAATACTGGGTATAGTCTCTTACTCTACAGGGCTCAGATGTGAATGAACACTCAGGGTGTAATTTCCTCTTCTTTGGGTTCTGTTACATAAGTAGTGCTAATACTGGACTAGAACAGATTTTTGTATTGCCAAATAATGGGACAGTCAATGGCAGCACAAGGAAAATGTGCTAAGTACACAGTGAATTCATTAACACATTTTCCAGCCAAATACATGGAAGTGTATACAATCAGTTATTCTAAGCACCAAGACAGCTATGGAGTGAGAACACACTTTGCAATGCAAAGTTTGGAAAAACACTTCAAACTTTCTGTTCAAAATTTAAATAAAATATTTACGATTCAGTTCCTGCTGGAGCAGACGGGGTTCCTAAGATTTGCTTTTGGTACCTGTGCTGGAGCCACAAGTTCCAACTCAGAAGCCGACTCGGAGTTGAGGGCACTTTTCCCAGCACTCAGCTCTGGTTGAGATCTGTGTTCTGAGGACCTGCAATGAGACATTGAGGACATTTGTGCGCAGCAAGAACAAACGGGCCCACAAACCCCACCAGGAACCGGGCTCTGGGCAGAATTCAGACAGAAGTCAACTTCTGTAAGTTTCCTTAAAAATTGCCACTTCCTGAATTCAAACAGTATGGACTACCTGCTAGATAGAACTTATTTTTCCTTTAATTTAGAATCCAGATGAACCATGGGCAGAAAAGAAAGGAACAACATGATGCCATTTTTCATATAGGAAATTCCACATTTACGAAAAATAAGAGTTCTGTTCTTGTTGGAGACAGTTCATCAGGTTCTCTATGCATCCAGATTGTCGTGATACGGAGATATGCATACGGAGAGGGCAGAGGAGACAGAAACAGGAGGCTTCCCTTTCCAAATCTTTAAAAACATGGTGTTCTGGTTAGTTTTCCTCAACTTGCCACAAACTAGAGTCACCTGGGCAAAAGGGCCCTTAGCTGAGGAACTGCCTCTATCAGATTAGCCTGTGGGTGTGTCTGTGGGATATTTTCTTGATTAATGGTTAATGTGAGAGGACCCAGCCCACCGTGGGCAGTGCCATCCACAGGAAGGCAGTCCTGGGTTGTATAGGAAAGCAAGCTGAGGCAAGGCAGGAGAACCAGTACTCTGCTCCCTTAAGGTCTCTGCTCCAGCTCCTGCCTTAATTCCCCCAGTGACAGACTGTGACCTGAGAATTCTAAAGTGAGCTAAACTCTTTCCTTCCCAAGTTGCTTTTGTTCACAGTGTCTTATCACAGCAACAGGAAAGGAAGTAATTCACCTGGTAAAATTCAAGAGGCCACATTCTTTCCTGAGTGTCCATGATTCATCTGTAATTACAACATGGAATAGCAGTGGATGGTTGAGAGAGCAGGAAATCTGTGTAACCAGGCAAAACTGACACACACACACACACACACACACACACACACACACACACTTCTGTTGACTGATAGCTCAGCTAAACATTTAGAATATTATTAAAATTATCAAACCAGGACCTCCTTAAATTCTTTCTGAGTTCAGTTCATTTTTTTTTTAAGAACAATTTAGTGGAAGTGATAGCATATAGAAGGTTATTATTCAGGATCTTGGGTATTTGTATTAAATGAGCTCAGTGGCCATTTCCAGACTTGAAGGGCACACCCACACAGTCTGTGGAAGCTATTGTTCTCTGGAATCGGGACGTCTTACCATAGGAGCTCTTTGGACCCGGCTCTAGATGAGCATGACTTCCTTTCAGCCATGAGATGCCCCTTGCTTGTTCGGTCACCATGAAACTTGACATCTTCCCATTTTTCCAGTTGTGTTTGAATGTCTACTAAGGAAGAAGAAAGTGAAAGAGAAAGCCCAGGGCCAAGCATGAAGGTGCACACAGAAAAGAGATTGATTAGGACTGAGATCCCAGGCAAACTATATTCAATCCATGCTTGCAAGGCCAACATTTATCTTCTTAAGGGTGCATGAAAATGAATTAAAACATATACAGCTAAAGAAAACAAGGCTTATTAAGATAAACTGGATTGCTTTTATGGTTAAAGCACTCAAGTAAAATTAATTTCAAAAGCTAGTTTTATGAATTTATATGTATTTATGTGTTTATATGCACATGCACAAACACACATCTGTGCATACACAGGCACACACACACACACACACACACACACACACAGAGGCATATTCACTTGATTTACCTGATTTACCTAATTGTCCTTTCTTAGGGGGAATGTAGAGTGTGTAGATAAAAGTTGAGCTTGGAAGCTGGCTAAGGCCAGGTGTGCATTCCCAGCTCTTTCTCTTACTAGCTCTAAGATCTTGGACAAGTTAAATTTTAAACCCAGTTTTCACACATTTCAGAGTTGTAATAATGAGATAAATCATGTAAGTGATGCAGTGTAGTTCCTGGCTATGGCAAGCCAACAGTGAAGGGTATTAACAGCTATCACCATCATACTGGATATTATCTTAGGACTGTTTTTTCTGAATGTCCCCAAGTCCTGTGATGCACTGATTTGTCTCCCTTGTTTCTCTCTTGTTCTAAACTGAAAATTCCTAGAGAGCAAGGTCCATATTTTTCTGTAGTTTCAGCTCCTGGGCCTTGAGAGATGCCTGGCATCCACCACAAGCTCAGCCCATTGGGAGGAACACATGCACAAATAAATCAATATCAGTTTTATGAAGCTGAGCTCCCATGGCCACTGAGCCACACCCTTCACAGCTCCCTGGAAGAACTTTATCATCCCCACTCCCATGTTCACTGTTTGAAAGTCATCTTGAACTTGACTGTCATATCAGTACCAACAAGGGTAAGCCATAGCTGCTGCAAGCCTTACCTAAGTCTAAAGATGCCGTCTCTGGGCCCCGGAGAGCCTGGGCCCTCTGCTCAGCCTCTGCACTGATGAGGTCAGAGCCATCAGCTTTCTTCTTGAGGGATGAGGTCTTTGATGAGGACTCAGATTTCTTGGCTTTGGTTTGGGTTTGAGAGACAGGTTCACTCAGGTCAAGGAGATCCAAGCCAGTGGTCAACACTGTGGGAGACAGAAGAAGGTTAGAGAAGACCATTTACCTCCTGTAGTTATTACTATTGATCTATTTATTTTTGTACGTATGTATGTATATGTATGTATGTATTATTATGTGTGTGTGTACGCATGCTCAAGGGTGTGTGTGTGTGTGTGTGTGTGTGTGTGTGTGTGTGTGTGTGTGTGGTTCAGAGGACAACATTAGGTGCTGTGCTTAGGTACTGTCCACTTTGTTTTTTGAAACAAAGTCTGTCACTGGCCTGGAACTGGACAAATAGGGTACACTGGCTGGACTTGGAGCCCCAAAAGTCTGCCTATCTTTGCCTCCCCAGGGCTAGGTCACACCACCATGCCCATTCCTCCTCTTCTTTTTCTTTCTTTAAGCATGGTTTCTGATGATGGAACCCAGAGTCTTGTCCTTACAAGTCAACCCCTTTACCAACTGAGGTACCTCTTCAGCCCCCAGTAGTCTTTTTTTCAAAATAGGTGTCAGTTGGATGCATAGAGCCACTATGTTGATAGGATGGATTAGAGTCCGCAAGTCAAGCTGGCTCATCATTGACAGCTGGAGGGCTGTGAGGCTGGGAAGCTGGCTGTGTGTCCCCTAGGCTAAGTCCAGGCAAAAGTCACCCAGACCCACTTCTGCAGTGAGAAAATTTAGGACGAAAACAAAACAAATCTCAGTTCAGGTCTAGTTGCTCTATTGTTCTCATTAATTTCTGGGGAAGGTTTGTTTTAGATTATGGTTTTCCCAGAAAAGGGTCAATGCTCATAGATTTCATGAAGTCTAATGTAATTTTTTACTGAATTAGGCAGTTTGGTCATAAATCACATGCTGTCTGGGTCTCACTGGAGAGGGGTTTTTATAATGCAGTTGATGAACAGAGACACATGCTAACTTCTTGACATTTAGTATGCCACTCTTAATTCCAGCACAACCAGCTATAAAATGGTTACACTTTTACTTCCTAGTGAGTTGATTTCATTGTATTAAATACTCCAACAAAGGCAGAAATAATAATGTGTTCCTAGGCAAAACGAGGCAAATCAGGATGAATAGGCCAGCTTTGAACCCGTTCTGTTCCAGTATAAGCAAGTCATATTTAACTAGCCCTACCTGAGAAACAGAACACTGGAAGGAGACACAGTCTCTCCAGTTCTTCCAGGCCTTGGGCTGAGATGCTGAGGGCATGATCGGGCAGGTGGCTTCTCAGATTCTTCCCTCCTCTTAGGAAAGGCAACAGTGAGTAGAGGAGCCCTGTGTTGACCTTCCCTGTAGTCTAGAGCAACCACTATAGCACTTTCCCCAATCACAAGTCCCAAAACATTTCAGCTTGTCCTCTGGGTGTAGATCAGGTGTGATTGACAGCTCAATCCCATTTCATCTGCTTCTCACTTGGCTGCCCCTTGGCAGAGCCAGGGCTCCACTGAGCTCACAGGTGGGTGTGGGTGGTGGTGGTGAGTCTCCTTATTCATGCACAGTCTGCCTGCATGTGTAAATGAGCCAGCCCTCCCCAGGAGATTCTCTGGTGTGTGAGCAAAACTTGAGTCCCTATCCACCATGTGTCTGATGTGCCTTGAGGGAAGTTTCTTGAGCAGCCCGAGCTCTAGTTTCTGCATCTGAAAATGGAGGATCAGTAGTCTTGTAAGTGTGGGAGGAAGAGTAAATGGTCAAAAGGATACAAAGTGCCAGGCTTATGCTAAATCTTCACTCAGTGAATGCTATTTCAGGCAGAGGAGGGGGCAGCATAGTGGTGGAGAGTTTGCCTGACATTCACACGCTCCTGGGTTTATCTCCAACACACACACACACACACACACACACACACACACACACACAATTTTTGAGGGGCCAAATTGCAACAATTCCCTCTTTTTTATTTAGTGTTCCCTCTCTTCTTATTCTGTTCTGTCTCAAGCCCCAATCAAATCTCCACAGAGAGAGAAAGAAGAAATGTTCCTGAGGATGAAACAAGAAGAGACGAGGACTTTGTCTCCACAGAGGAGTCTATGAAGTGAATTTATCACGAACGGCCCGAAGGTGTCAGCTTGTTGTCGCTGAGTTTTCTTGGGAAGATGGGGGCCCCTCTAACAGGGAGCTGCTGGCAGAGAGGAGAGCTTGGTGAGTCAGAAGCAAAGTGGGTGGAAAGAGGCTTCCAGAACCAAGTCACTTGGCTTTCTGAGCCAAATTTAAGTGTGGCAGGCAGCCAAGACAGGGCTCCACACACTTCCTATTCACTGAGTGGTTAAATGAAACTTCTAGACACTGTGGAATAGCAAGGACTCTAGGCCCAATGAGACTTCTTTATGATGGAAGGAAGTCCACATGCTTTTTCCAATTATACAAACAGTTAAGAATTAGCCTCTTGCCCCTAGACTTCTTTTAGAAGCAGATTTTCTAGGAATTAGGAACTTATGTATTGAAAGTATATTTGCTACAAAATAGTAGCTGGTAGGGTTTAACTTAATCTCTATCTGCTTCTGAATGAGTGAACTGAAAATTCAAACTAGCCAGTCATACCTGTCCACTCTGAAGCATCCTAGGTCTTTTCTGGGTTTGTTCTCCATGTTGTCATTATTTTTTCTGTAAATGTGAAGCTGGAGCCTGGCATGCACAAAGGCCCTACTTACTGCCCATTTAATGGAAGCAGTGTCTTAGAGGTCGAATAGCTTTGAAGCTGAGAGTCCCCTAGGACGACAACTTTAAATGCAGAGAAGGTTGGGACAGCCTTTGGCATCTGGAGGAGACAGCATGTTGTGATGTGGAGGGGGTGGTAGTCAAGGCTTAAAGTTGAGGGCTTAGAGCTCCTCCTGTGCTTCAAGCGGGCATGCCTGAGCACAGAAGGCTGGGTGATTTGCTCACTTCTGGATGAAATTGAAAGTATTCTCCTAGACACATGAAGTTTTGGGTCCCTGTGCTTTGGTGTGTAAAGTAAGAGTACAAGGATCATTTGCTTTCAATGGTGTGTGTCAGAGTGTGCATGTGTACACACATGTGAGTGCAAGACCAAGGAAATACCTTCTAAGTACTTTAGTTTGACATATGCAGCCTTTTCTACCCAGACCCCTGTCAGTCGCCATGGACCAGCCACAGGGGGTGGGTCCCATCGTCTCAGTGTCCTCATAGGGACAATCCAGGAGGGTCAGAGTCTGAGAAGGAGACACGAGGATGAATCTGAGATACAAGCTGCTTCGATGACAGAAGAAAGCACAAGCCAACAAGTTGCATGTGCCCTCTACAGTGGGAGCAAGCAAGCAGACAAGCTCCTATGATCTGCAGAGGAGTCAGTCCCTGATGGCAACCTGATCAGAGGATTTCCGATTTCCATAGATTTAAAACACAAACTCACGGTCTTTCAGGACACTATGTATGTGGTGTCTGGTTATGGCAGTGACAGGAATCTAATGCAGTTGATATGCTGGTGACCTTACTGGGACTCAGATACAGGCATGTCATTTAAGCCTATCTAGACCACCTGAGCATGGAGGTAGTATATAGACTATTAATATGGTGGCTTCCTGTGCCCCTTAAATTCCTAGTTATTTGGCAGTTTGCAAAGTTTGAGGTATGATGGTCGTCTCAGAAACTGTCTTTTTCTGGATAACCAAATTGCACTGGATAACATTTCCTGACATTAGAAGACAATACATGTGAAAGTAGCCGTGTCTCACCATCTCAAGGACACCTGAAGTCAACAACCTAGGGGACCAGGCTCTCCCAGGCCACTGCAAACATCAGAGAAACTAGCCTCCTTGAGCTCTGGGAAGCTGTGCTGCTCAAAGCAGGTAGATTAGCATCTAGTAAGAAGTGTTGTTCAAGGTCAGTGTGGTGGTACCCGCCTTTAATCCTAGCACTGAGGAGGCAGGGACAGACAGATGGACCAGCACCAGGCCAGCCAGGGACACATTGTGAGACCTTGTCTAAAGAAACAGAGAAGTCTTATTTTGACAAGTTGGTGGAAGACGTGTCATTATCAACACAGTGTGTAAGGAAGCATGATTTAGACAGGCAATCGTAGAAACTTTCAAATATATCTACCAAATAGATAAACTGTATTTAATGAATTAAGTCAACTTTTTCTTTATTATAACATGTCATTAAATTTATTCCTCAGATTTTTCTTTTTCCATTTGAGGGTATGTGCACATGTGTGTTCTGTATGCATGCTCTGCATGTGTATGTCTGTGAGTGTTGTGTATGCATGCTCTGCATGTGTGTGTGTGTGTGTGTGCATGAGTGTTGTGTATGCATGCTCTGCATATGTGTGTCTGTGAGTGTTTCATATGCATGTTCTGCATGTGTGGATGCATGGGGACATCCTAGGTTAATACCAGGAATCACATTCAATAGCTCTTCCACATTATTCATTGAGGAAGGGCCTCTGAAATCCAGAGATTGCCAACACAGTGAGTCTTTCTAGCCTGCCTGTCCTGGAGGCCCTGTCTCCACATCAGAGGCTAGATTACAGGCAAATGCCTGGGGATCTGGACTCTGGCCTTCATTCTAACTTGCCTGGCAAATGCTTTAACAATTGAGCCGTTTCTCCAGTCCCTGCTTCCTAGATTTCTAAGCTTTTCTGAGATGTGTTGCTAGCTTTATAGCCACTTGAATTTCATAAAAATGTGTCCTGTAAATCTGATGCCAATATTTTAGTTAAGCTATTTTATCATGTGGTTTATGTACAGAAGTCCCACAATAAGTATATTAACTCTAAATAAAAGAGTGAGATTAAAACAATGATAAACCATAAAAAATGTTCCTTCCAAACTACCTGTTGGTCTAATGACTCAACCTCTCTCTAGCTTCATAAATCACAGCAAGGACCCCTACCTCTCTTCTTGATCTCTGACAAAAAGATCTGTCCTGTGTTTTAACATACGTTAGAGTTATTAAGTTATACACTAGTATATTGCAAATTTTGTCACACATGCTACATGTATGACAATCTAGTCATTTAAAGTATCTGCTGTTCAGTGGATTTCAGGATGTTTATTGTTATCAGCCCGAATATAATATCTACACATCTGCATTTTTTTCAGTCAAGGCTTTTGTTGTGTCTGGTGCCACTATCTGTAATCTCAGCTATTTGGGAAGTAGGCAGATCACCATTTGCTGTGAGTTCAAGGCCAGCCTGGACAACTTATTGAGAACTTGTCTCAAGAAATAAAAAAGAAGGTGGAAAAACAGCTCAGCATGTCTGAGACCTGGGTTCAATTCCCAACACGCGCGCGCGCACACACACACACACACAAAATCATGAATACATAATTGTTTTCTCTTATTAAGCAATAAAATTAAAGATATGTTCTTTTAAAATTTGTTAGAGAAAAAACTCCATTACTTTGGAAAAATACTTCCTACATTGTTTACTTTGTATTGATTTTTATAAGAGCTATATTCTTTAGGGATTTAAAAATATAGCGATTTTTGCCTTGAGATATATTTCTAAGCTTGTAAAACAAAGTGTCCAACACAGGGTGATTAGAAATCACTGTATGGCAGAAAAGATTCAGAATATTACATGATAGATTGAATGGGGCTCCACCCCTTATTTCTAGGGAGAAGCCCCCATACTTGAGAAGATGACCTCATTGGAAATGTGATTAAAGATGAGGCTGTCCTGGAGGAGGCCAGGACACAATCCCAGGATGACAGATATCCTCATATAAAAGGGGAATTCAGACACAGGTAGGTGTGCAGACAGAAAGATGGATGTGATCTGCACACAGACAAAATCCCACATGAAGGTTGGAGTCAAGGGACCAATAGGAAGGATTAGAGAGGTGGAAACAATACCTCTCCAAGAGCCTACAGGAGTGTGTCTGGCTGGCTAGCACCTTGATATGAGGTTTAGAGATTCATGACTATTCTCCTAGCTTGTGGCAGGCCAGCAAACCCCAGGGTCCTCCTGTACCCGCCCTCCTGGTGCTGGGATTAGAAGCACATGCTTCCATGTCTCATTGCTTTTGGTTTTTTTTTTTTTTTTTTTTGGTTTTTCGAGACAGGGTTTCTCTGTAGCTTTGCACCTTTCCTGGAACTCGCTTTGTAGACCAGGCTGGCTTCGAACTCACAGAGATCCGCCTGCCTCTGCCTCCCAAATGCTGGGATTAAAGGCGTGCGCCACCACTGCCCTGCTTTTGTTTTTTAACATGAGTTCTGGGGACTGAACTCGGGTTCTTGTGTTTATGCAGGTAATGTTTACTGACTGAGCCACTTCCTGGGCCTCAGGGCTGGGGCCTTCTAAGTGGCTTACTTTCTTTGTCAGTAGGAATTGAGGAAGAGCTTCCTCAGTGCCTCTGAATCTTGTGGAGTTGCCTGCATTTAAGAGATACCGGCTTTGTTTTTTCTGGAATAGCACTCCAGTTTCAGAGGTTAGAATCAATCAGCTCCGATAGTCTGAATTCATTTTAATGTCCTGTTTAGAAAACAGAAAGCACTGTTCTATTCTCCTGAGCACTCCAAGTGACAGATGGATTTAGAAAACAATGATTTGGGTGTGACATTAGGTAACAAAGAAGGAAGTGTCAAGAATGCTGTCACCTGACATCAGTCGGTGTGACCTCCCCAGCTAGAGTTTACCACTGTCAGCACATCCACAGATGGCTTCATTCATCTTCTCAAGTCATTTCCAAGGGAAGGATTGTGCTATTATTAGATATGGAAGGTGAGCCTCAGCTATGCTACCAGAGAGACGAGGGAAAGCAGTAGCTGACACCATGATGCAGAGCTGGATGAGAATGCATGAGGTTTGATCCCAGGTCTTCTACCTGGGCTGCCACCATTGGGCACTAGTTCCTCTTTATGTAGTAATTTTTTGCAGTCTGGAAAAACATCATTTTTTTTTTTCCTATCTGATTTTTTCCACTTGGGATTCCAAGTGGTGAAAATGTAAGTCACTTGCCAGTGGAGGCCACTGTGGAAAAGAGGGACTAACTTAAGAAGGAAGTGTGACATCAGGCTCTTCTCATATTAATTGGCACCACCCACTCACTATAATCTCTGGTCTCCCATTCTGAAACAACACGCTTTCCTCATTATTTGAAGAGCGCACCTTTGAAGGGGAGTGTTGGCCAAATGAGGCTGAAGTGGAAAGGAGCCCTGTTAGAGAAATGTAGCTCTGTCCAGAGGGAGGCCTATGGCAGTCTGTCCTCAGATTGATAACGGAATGCTCCTGCCTACATGTGCCAAGCACTGAGCAGAAGAGGGTGTTCTGTTGAGACTGCTTAATTCCAGGAAGGGTTTGTACAAATTGGAATGTTCAGGTAATTTGTAAGAGAGATCAAGGACCACATTTAAATGGTTCTACAACATCCTGTGTCTATAGCGTATTTTAATTATCACTTAACTCTACTCAGAAAGACTACCACAACATTTTTATTTTCCTAGACTTTGGTTTCATGAAAGATTTTCAAAAATAATTGGACCATTAAGCTGAATTTGCAAAACCTGAATCTGAAATAGCAGCTTTCCTTATATACCGTGGCGGATTCTGGAATGCAGAGCAGTAAATGCAGAAGAGTATGCATCAAAACCTGAGTGAGAACAGCAGTATACTCAAGGCCAGCAAAGATGCCTGGGTAATATACAATGTAGTTTCTTGTGTAATCAAAAGTCATTTATTAATTTATGCTGAATTGTATACAGGCCAGTCACTTGGTTGTAAACATCATTCCCCACTTGAAAGGCCTGGAGGAGGGGGATGGTGAGATGGCTCAGCAGATAAAGGCATTTGCTGCCCATCCTGGCAACCCGAGTTCAATCCCTGGGACCCCTAGAGTGGAAAAGAATCATGTCTCATAAGCTGTCTTCTGACCTCCACAGGTATGTTTCAATATGCAAACATCCACACCTACAAACAAATAAACACTGCCCTCACTTGTTTAGGAAAATGCCTGGAGGAGGAAACATACATGCATTTCTAGGTAAAACGTACTTCCCTTGAACATAGTTAGAAGTGAATTACCGGCTGTGTTGGATGTTACTGGCTTTGCAATGGCCTCGGATTTGGTTTCACAGAGGAAGTCATCTATGGAGGGGCTCAGGAGAGGTCTGCTTTCCTGCTGCTCATTCACCAGCTGAGAACAAAGGAACACAGGCATTAAAGGGCTTCTCTGTTACAGTGGGGGAGCAGGTGAATGAGAACGCAGCCCTGCAACACAAGGGGACAAGCAAGCCCTACCGAAATAAACACAAACATAAATAAATCACGGGGTGGGGCAATAGAGAAAACAAAACATTACCATGGCTGGGAAGGAGCCTTCAGCACTGTTAACATAGTTTGGATGCAGCCAACGTCAGTGTTAAAGCTTAAGCCTGTTTCTCTCCCTGCTGGAGTGGCTTTAGAGTCATCGCCTGACTTCAGCACATGAGAAAAGACACCTGTTCCATCACAGTTGCTATGGGCTAATGCCATTCTCTATCTGGACTGAAAGTTCTAGAAAGCATTGGAACAGTGGCTTCAGATTCCATGGTGATGGGCTCTTATGAGGACTAGCTACGTGGTGTCTATGGGTGAGATGGACAGACACATGGACCTGTGTGGTTGGTTGGTTGGATGAACACTATTTTTGTCCCCTTCTTAATAGCTCAAGGTGCCTAGAACAAACCCCTCATTTCCTTAGAATGGTTTTGTAGGACATAACATATTATTTGAGATGTGAAAATATTATTTTATTACCTGTCTAGGCATCTAGTAGTTTCTGTGAAACCTTTAGTCTATGGGACTAGATTATAATAAGCATAATGCTATTTTCCCCCTTAATTCATTATGTGACTTAGTAGACTTAACATGGTGACTGAAAGCTGTTTCAGTGGGTTCCTAATCACGGGTGGTGGCCAGCTGTTTACCTTCAGTTCCTCTGCTTCTCTTTCAGTCCACGATGTCTATAGTTAAGGGAGAAAATATACATCTACACAAGCAGTTAGTCCCTAAGTTGGGAGTCTTCATTTTCTGGGGGAAGCATGGCTGTTTGGTTCTACTTGGGGTCCAGAAAAGATGTGCCTCAAAGTCCCTAGAATTTTAATAACTAACCTGTCAAGGTTTTAATATTTTTTTTAAAGAAACATAAATTAAGAAATAATGAGCTTTGGAACATTGCCAAGTCAAAATATTGAACTCCACTTGTTATCATGTTACTGTGTCTCTGGCTCAGTGTCAGTGAAGTCGTTCATGCTCATCATAGACTGGACACCCAAGCACACAGTTGTTACTAAAGTGCATCAAGCCCAGATCCCCATAGAGCTTTTTATAGAGAGTTAAACATTTGATTTTCATATACATTTGTGGATATTATTGTAGGATACCATGGAGATCGCCTTTCTTTTAGTGTTTAAGTTAACGACATTAGTCTTCAATTATTGCTAGTTTTATTGTTACTACATACAAAGACACATTTCACTGGGAATCACATTTTCGAAGATGGGGGTGGGTTTTAACCTTTTCTTTGGTTTGTATTAAAGGATGTTCCTTTAACCTATGAATGAATTCTGATCCCTTTGATTTTTGATTTTTGGAACATTCCTCTTGGCTATTGCCCACGCTGTTTATTTTGAAATAGTTTTAAGTGTTGAGGGTCTGTGAGTTCCCTGTAGTTTCTGGGTAAGACATTTGAGTTTTTAAAAATGCTGTGGACAACTCAAGTTTAGGAATTAGCTAAAATATTTTCTGGCATAAAAAGTCCATTTTATGATCTGAAGATGTACTTCAAATGCCTGGCAAGGCAAGTAAGACAGCAGAAAATGACAAAATGGCCCATCCCTGGTGATTCTGTATTCAGACCTGCTTCTCATACAGGCAGTTTGTGTACAGCTTTGTTCAGGGGATGGTTTCTGGGGTCCAGGCATCATGTGGGGTGCAATGATGACTCTCAGGATTTAACGTAAATTTCACATTCCTGTGAAATATGGTGTGGATGCCACAGTGCCAAGAGGCTGATGGTCACCATCAAACATGGCCCCACAATATCCTCTGAGATGTTACTCTGACAGACCTGCACTCACCAGGCAGCAAGGTCTGACCACCAGCACACAGGCCCCATTGGCTAATGTGCACGAGACACAACACAACTGTGACTTTAAAAGTATGAATATTTATGTATGATGTCACGGCTATTTCTTTGATAATCAGGACTTAAATAAAGAAAGTCTAACTTCACAAACAGATAACTATGTATAAGTAAATTCTCTGTGTTGATTTCAAAAATATACAGGTTATTTCTTCACTAACATTTTGGTTTGGAGAAGAATTTAGATAGTGTTTGGTTTTGAAATGTTCATGTATATACAAGGGCTGACTTAGGGACAGAACCTCCGTCTAAACACAAAGTTCACTTGTATTTCATACACTCCTTGCACACGTGCCTGAAGGTGAGTTTATGTAATAGGTTTTGGGTGTCTGCCTCTCTTTCAGCTGATACCTGCCCTCTGAAGCCAGAGGCTTCCGCTCACAGCTCCATATTGGAACTTGGTAAGTTTTGGATCTTATTTCAGAATAGGAATGCTCAACCTGTATCATTTTTAGTTTAGATAAACACAAGTTACATTATAAGAAATGTTCTCTGGTACTCCCTCTTCCAAAACAATGAAGGGCTAAGAATTTATCCCTGAATTCTGATTTTTCTGTGCACCCAGATGCAGAACAGGCCTGAGTTTCTATAGATTAGAATATTGGGATAGTCAACTTCTGTAGATATTTTTAGTTCTTACTGCTGAAAAACTACCCTGTATAGTTGGTGAATTCCAGAAAAACCATTGTTTATATCAACATCTAAACAGAAAAACAAGTGAAAGGCACTATTGCATAAGGGCTTTCTTCCAGAAAGCATGCTTGTCAAAGGCAATAAGATTTTGTTGGTGTTGCTGAGTCACTTGTTCAAATTTCAGATGGAGTCCCCGAAGGAAGGAAGAACCAGTAGCCCTCTCAGATTCACTCAGCACCGGAGGAATGGGAACCAGGGGATGATGGCTCAGAAAGGTTCCAAGAAGCCCAGGGCAGAGTCATGTCTCCAGTCTTCTAGACTCCTGCCTCTGCCATGTCCTCCTCAGTGTCCAATGTCCTATTTCTGACCACTGCTGACTCCAGGACTGATGGAAGCACTGTGATGGCCACCTCCCATCACTCTGTCATTCTTGAGGTTTCACTCCAGAGACACAAAACAAGAGGGCAGAGTGAACATCCTTTAGAGTTAGCGTTTCCCAGGCTGGACCAGTGTGGTGGTGCTCTGGCTGAATCGGATGATGCTAGGGTTCCAGGTGAAGATGAAAGGCCAGATGACAGAGAGCATGGAACAGCCATTAAAATGGGTCAGAAAGAGCTTGGGCTTTGATGAAGATGTGGAATATGAGGTAAGAGACATCATGAAGACAAAGGAAGGTTCCCTTACATGATCTGAAGTTTAAGACACATCGCAGCTCACCCATTTACAGCCTTCACAGCTTCTATTAGGGAAATTTCATGCAAAAGGTATTCCAGAAATGGCGGACAAATGAGACAATGGCTTGGCAAGAATTTAAGGCACAAAAAATGTGTATTTCACACAGTCCAATAAAATGGATTGAACATTGCTTTAGTCACGGCAGTGGTATTTTTAAGTGTGTAGACAAGATCAGCTTCCCCATGCCCTCCTTCTCATTCTTAAATAAGCAGATGGTTTTTCTCATGGTGATTTAAGAATAAATGAATCTTTCAGGTTACAAAGAAAAAGTTCAAGTTGAATGGAATCCCCAAACAATTCTACTAAACTTTACTTTCAAAGTGTGTGTTATGGATTCCCTCTTTATTCATCAGCAAGGTAAAGCTTATTGGCTTTTAGATTTACTTCAATTCATTTGAAAACACTGTATCAACTTCCCCCATTTAAAGCTTTGGGTACAGAGCACATTGGTGTTATTAAAATGTGACTCAAAGGTTTCTAACTCTTTGCTAATAACTGAGTCAGGTGGCTGCACTTTTGGTAATCAGATTCTTAGTAATCAGATTGTCGTAGCTGAGTTTAAAAGGCCCACTTCCTTAGATGAGAGGTTTTGTCTCAGTCCATTTTCGTTTCTTCTCGGACTGTGGCCTCTTAGTGTTTGCATCAGTTCAGAGGTGGTTGGGGATTGAGCTCAGTGAGGAGAACATGTACCTAGCATGTGCAAGGCTCTAGTTTCAATTCCAAGCACATGCAAAACAAGTCCCATGATGGTAATAGACACTTGTAGGAGTCCCTATAATGGCACATCTTGACCTTCATGAGTGCAGGGAAGTGAGCACCTTTTGAATCATCTCCATACCTGTGCTTATGTAGTACCATCATCTTAGTTTTAATGTCTTCCTCCTCACTAACTAGAACTGTCATGACATTAGAGACTATAGCAAATCTCTTTTGGCATCTTATAATAGTGGTTTAATAAATGCTGACCAGTTTTATGCACTGTAACTGGCTGATGGTTCAGCAGAATGATCATGTGGGCATCCTGGACTTCATCCTGAACTGGAGCAACCCATGGTGATAATAGTGCTCTTTCAAAATGCTTAGCAACTTCCTAGAAAGCTTTAACATTCAGGTCTATTTCCTTCCAGCATTGTGTCTTTTAAATGGGGAATGTGGTGGTACCTAAGGAGCATTTTGTAATGCTGGTAAGGTTGCTAGTTTTTCTACCCAGAGATGAAGAATGCCAAGAATTAACATCTAAAGCCGTCGACATTGATTCAGGCCTATGCCGGCCCAACACCATCATCACCGGCAAGAAGGACATGGACATAGGTGAATGGGAGGACAAAGTCACCTCAAGACATAATCTCTTCACCCCACTTTTTATTTTAAATCAGAAACATGAATCTGGAGAGTTTGAGGGAAAATACTTCAGAAGACACAGAAGGGATACAGAAGAAGGTAGGCGAGGATTGGCGTGAAGGGGTTCCTTGTCAATCAGGATTCAAAAGACAATTGAGTCTTTATACTTCATTGTTAATCAAATATTCAGCCAAATGATTTCAATTGAATGGTGAGCTATTAAGACTGGTCAGTTGATGTGGTCAGTAGACACTGCCACACAGATGCAGGTGACACCACCAGCTCCAATGGATTACTATCTCAATACTTCATTTAAAGCACACTTGCCTTAGTTCCATTTTAACTCCTCTATTTTTAGCATTTGAAAAATAAATTTTATTATGTGATCTATTTGAACCAAATTGTAAGGAAATTATTTCTTGAGATTATAATATAATTACATCATTTCTCCCTTCTCCTTTCTCATTTCAACCTTTCCTTGCACCTTTTCAAATTGATGGCCTTGTTGGAAAATATTTTGATTTTAAATACATTCTATTGATTAAACAAGAGTGCATAATTATGTTACTTACTTTGTGACTAAAATTTAACTTTATCTTCAAATAAATCTATCAGGTTTTTCATTAAAAGAAATAGAGTGAAAAATTTGTGACAACAAAGCAAAATGCATTTCAGATAGTCAAACAGTATATGAGATATGAATTCCTGGCAGCACAGCTGATTTCACTTAAGGTCAATATTGTGCTCTGTTGCTTAAGCATTTCAGACTTAAAGAATAATTTTTAAAGTTAAAATGATAAAGCTAGTGTGTTGACCAGTTTTAATTGTCAACTTGACACTATATAGAAATACCTGGGAAGAGAGTCTCAATGAAGAATTAATTAATCAGGTTGGCCCATGGGCATGCCAGTGGGGGGTTGTCTTGATTGTTAACTGAGGCACAAACACCCAGACTACTGTGAGTGGTGTCATGTTGTAGGCAGGGGACCCTGAACAGTACAAGAAAGGAGAAAGCTAGCTAGCTAAGAGCAAGCAATCAAGAAGGCATGTATTCTCTTTTTCCTCTTAACTGTGGATGTGGTGCTGGAGGTTTCTGCCATGACTTCCCTACAATAATGGATTGCAACCTGGAATTGTAAACTATATGAGCTCCTTTCTCCCTCAAGTTTCTTTTTGTGAGGGTATTTGTCCCAGAAACAGAAATGAAACCAGGGCAGCTAAAAATTGGAAACAACTGATAATCTCATATTTGTAATGCTGATGTAAAATATTATAGTAATAATAAGATCAGTTTGCGTCTATAGGAATAAAACACAAATATGCATCTGTACACTTAAAAACTCCCTTATTGGTTGGGGATTTAGCTCAGTGGTAGAGCGCTTGCCTAGCAAGCACAAAGCCCTGGGTTCAATCCTCAGCTCCAAAAAAAAAAAAAAAAAAACAAAGAAAAAAAACCTCCCTTATTATGTGTGACATTGTTGATTTGAAGTGTATGTCAATTGTGGGGTAGGTTTTCATTTATCATTTTGTTATAGAACTACTTTATAGCTTATTAATTCCATGCAAGTTTAGGATTCATGCAATGACTATCAAAATAGTGATCATATGTGGAGGATTCTCTAACATGGAATGTGAGCTATATCAATCTATTGATAAGCTAAGTTAACCATCATGCACCCCTTAAACAGTCTGACTTCAGAGCCTTGTCATGCCTACTCTGATACTTGAGAGCTTTAGGTATTTATGTACTAACAGCCCTGACCAAGCTCCACCCCCATTGCCCATGTTAGTTCTTCTTGTCATGGTCAAACATCTCCAAATCCTTGACTTAATCTAAAGAACAGTCAATCAGACTTTCTCTAGGCAGGACAGTTAGATGTATACAATTAATCCATTGTGGGGAAAGGAACTGAGATACCATTCCACAGTTGGGCAGTGTTATTACTAAGGAAGGTATGTGTATATATTTAAGGCAATCATTTTAAGTTGATGATAGGAACCCAAATGAGGCTCTGTTTAGTCACCTTGAGAATGTTTTCCCAGTTAAGAATATTGTTCTTTCTCTCTTTATCAAACATAGAAAAATTAGATTCCTATCAAGGGATAAGAAGTGGAAACAGACAGAGCATGGAGCTGAAATGGGAAGGAAAATATCCTTTAGGCAGAAGAGATGTGAAACTCAGTTCTAAGACACTGAGCTCTGGAGGAAAAAGGAGCTGGGGATACCTTGATTTAAACAGACAGGAGGCCAAATTTGTCAAAGTGAAACTTTCTCAAGTTTCCTTCAGAGAGAAATATACTCACTAAGGCCATTTTGTCTCCTAAAAACAAATCCCCATTTTCCAGGGCATAAACTTTGGGTACATGGGTTTCCTGTCTATCATAAAATTAGATTTGCTTAAGTGTAACAGCTTATAGCAGTGCTGCTTAATATAAACAATAATCACTTTACACCATAAAAATCTTCAGTGGTCATTAACAAGTAAAAATAATTTCAATAATGCATTTTATTTAACTCAGCATATCCAAAATATTTCAACATGCAATCAATAAAAATTATTAATGTAATAGTTTGCATATTTTGGGATTAAGCCTTCAAACCTCTTTTCTTTTTGAAACTTTTGCAGCATGTCTCAATTTCCGGAAGCCAGAAGTGCTCTGTGGCCACGTGACTAGTAGCTATAGTACCAGAGAGCCCAGGCCTGGAGGAACTTTTTCCTCAAAGATTTGGCAATCTGTGCTTTTCCTTCAAACATTTTGTCAATGTATGCCTGTTTACAAACTGTTTGAGTTAGCATCAATTTAGGGCAGCATGAACTTGAACTTGTTTGTTTCTATAAAATTAGTAATTATACTTTCTGGGGTCTTGTTTTTGAATCCAATCATCTGGCTAATTCCTCTGCTTTATTTCATCTGCTGAAGATGATATCACTGGCGAATGGCTAGCTAAGTCTTTATAAACATTCTAGAACAAACCATTGTAATCACAATTTAAAAATGCTGAAATATTGGGCTGCTGAGTAAACAGTTACTGAACAAGGTGATGTAACACAGTGGCCTTTTCTGTATTTATCTTTTATGATCATCCGAGAGGGTAGCAATTGGCTTCAGATATGTCTGGCATCTATGATATGACAGCTGGTGTCGATATACCAGGGATGAAGATGAGTCCTTATACTCAGCGATGTGTGGTACTATGCCGTAGTCTTTACAAGACAGACCAGGACACACATGACACTAGGACATCCACACAGTTAAGAAATGTGGCATGGCAGACAGACTGGATGCTGTGGTTGCCGTGGGAAGTACTCACTTTTTCAGCTCACTCTGCTTCTTTTTGGCTTGTGCATGACACTGGTGCATACCAGGGGGAAAGCCACTTGTGTGTCATGTAAAAAACATACCAGCTAATAAAACTACATTTGGTTGAGAAATTAGACTATCATAGTTGTCACTGAGTTCCATAGAATTATCATTACAACAAGTGCATCACATTTTATGAATCAGAATTCTGCCTGCTGATTCATAAACTGGCCAATATGCAATAAGGATACAAAGCATTAAAGAAAGCGTTACACAATCTTCATGCAGTAAAGTCATAATCAGTCTCTCAGAAACAGTCCATACAACACTAGACAGATTTAAAAGGGCACACACAAATGTTCTGAATGTGAGAGGATGACGATATTTATGATTTCTTCCCTAAATTAAAATATCAAAAATATCATGTTTATGAAATTTTAAATTCAAGCTTAGATATCATGTTAATATTATACATGTGGAAATGATTACTGGGAAGTAACAACAAAATGTAAGATTTGGGAAACTCAGGGGATGGCTGGAGCCTGTCTTAATTGTAATTTCCCAAGATGCTTTGGTGCAGCACAAGAGCCTACATGATCCCAGGCATGTGGCTCATCATCTGCCTGGAGTGCCAAGTGCTCACCTGCCAATCATTCATAGAAGTAACATGGACTGGATATTCTGCATATAGGATTCACAAAGGTCTGACTCTGATGGGCAGGTGATCTTTGTAAAATGGTGTATACTTCGTAACGTCAACTCAGTAAAGGACAGACAACTTGATGACATTGAAGGAAAAAGCATCTTTTCTTTATGGACAACTACAGCAACAACAAACACACTCTGACAATGTAGAAGTTCCCAATCCTAGAAATCTTTAATAACTTAAAACTTTATTTAATGTTGGCGTTATATAATTTTCATTACTTACAACGTGGCATTTAGAATAAAATAAAAACACACATGTTGGCAGCAGCTGGGGACCAGATCTGCTGATATTCTGAAAATAAGCCACCATAATTTAGCTTTTGACAGAAATGTGCTTCACGGGGGCTGTAAGTGGCCGTTTTTCTAATTCTAGGCGTGTGCATAATCGGAAGAGAACCGCTGCATTTACGGATGCGTTATGGAATAAATGAAATGTTTAACAACCTAATCTAAATTATAAGATAAGTGCAAGAAAAATATTTTTCATCTCAGAATTTAAAACTGCGAATTGCACAGGGTGGTGATGAGTCGTGCTATAGATATTTATGGAGACTTTTACAGGGTGTTTCGGAAGTCCCCGGGCCTGTGCAGGACCAGCTTCAGCACGCCTTCAAAGACAAATGTGGACTTTTTTTCTATGTGTGTCACAATAGAGGCTGAAAATGGCCCTTTAGTGCTCGGAATGGAGATGGTGTTTCCTCATCAAGGCCACTAAGTGTGGGGAGGTGCCGAGAGCCATTTTCTGCATGGAAACTCGGGGACTTCCCGCTCATGCCTGTAACTTAGTTATCGACATAAATATGTATAGACATGTGTAGTATGCAAAGTCACAACAGAAATATATTTAACATTTAAGAAAATTTAGAGCATCTACTGGTAAACTGACATATGTATATAAGACGACTGGATTTATTCAGGAATTCGATTTGTTTGCTTGTTATTGGTATTTCTCAACGTCAACAAGACTCCTTTTAAAGAAGCAGAGTGTTATATATTGTCTTCATTTAAAAACTAATGTTGAATAATGAAAATTAATATCCATGATCAAGAACTAATTTTTTTCTTTTGCAATTTTGGCTTTCATTCATGTTTTTACAGTTGTTTCATTGAAACTGCTTTAAAAAGATTGGCTTGTTTTGCTGTTTTGCTTTTTTTTTTTTAGCTGATGATCACATTTTTTGATACATTAACATATGTCAGCTTCCTACAGGAACCCTATGGGTCTGCCCACCTGTGATGTCACAGTAAGGAGGGGCTTTTCTTCTGCAGACTCCTCCCTCGGTATCTCCTTCATCACCATGGCAACAGCCTTATCTGCAGCCCTAGAGCCTTTTCCCTACAACAGTGAAACCAACAACGAATGTGTCAGGAGGCGTCTTGAAGGTATTTATGACAAGACAGGCTAATGTTTAAAGCGCAATCCAACATGAGTGAAGAGGTGGGCTGCTGCCAGGGAATCTTGAGGCTTTTGGCTGAGGAGAAAACACACAAAATCTGAAAGATTATTTGTGAACTTTTAGTTAGCTGCTACTTTTTCACCTTTCACAGCGGACCTGTTTAACATAGTATTTTTATATGTATAATATATTTGAAGGCAATTAACATGATAGGAACATATTTTTATAGTATCAATTTTAGCATGCTGTGACTTTCCTGTTGTGTTCGTTTATAAATGATGACTAGACAGCCCCTAGATACTTTGGTTTGAGGCAGAGATTAGAGCCAGGATCTGATTTGCAAAGTGCTTTCACTGGGTGTTCTCTGAATCTCATTTTTCAGTGAATTTGGCATAAAGAGTATACAAACTTCATTTCTTAACTATTCTACAGTGGCTTCCCATACTAGGGATTTACCCATAGTGTTCTGTGGGATGGTCTGACCTGAGTCAAGTAGAATTTCTTCTCCTAATTTCAATGTTTTTGAGACCAAAGAACTTGAGTACAATTTTAGACATGTCTTTAAACTGAAGAATTCTATAACTACACAAGTAAAATATTCCCACTGGGGCAGTGATTCTGCTGTATCTGGTGTCAGTTTGTCTCATATCAAGAGAATTGTGAGCCTGCAAGGGGTGTTAGCCTTCTGCCCTTTAAGCTGACCAGATTATCAAGTTTATGAGAGTAAATATGAATATGTCATCATGGAACAAAACAAAACATCCCTTTCCCAATAATCTCTCAATACTTGCAAAACAAAGACTTTAAATTTTTTCAGCTCTCTTGCCAGAGTCTCCCTGGAGGAAATCGTTTTATATTAAAAGCACATAAAGTATTTGTGTTGTCAATCTACTTATAGCTGTCTCACAAAGAGACACATGGACAAGTGTTACGTGTGTGTGTGTGTGTTGAGGGGGGCATTGCCTGGAAAGGGAATTAACTCCAGAACTCAGTAAAGCTGGATAGCCTCACCTGATGCAACACAAAAGGGCTTGGGTAATATTCATATTTTAGGTGTTGCAAGGACATCTAAAAAGCAGGTTCCATTTAGGGACAAACCCCTCCATTTATTCAGGTTCTAACCTTCTAAAATGTAGCCAGTCACAGCTTCTATTTATGTCAAGAAAGGAAACCTTTTTGTACAGTTAATAGATTTTTAAGATGTGCTTGTTTTGATTAAGGGCTGCACTATTAAATGACAACGTGTTTCTTTCCAAGATGAATAGCAGGTAGTGGAGCTATTATTTCGCAGATGAATCAGTAATAATTTGCATATGTGTTCTCAAAAGACTACATGGCATTGCTCCTTAGGCTTACTGACTTCTGGAAGAATAAAGGGAAACTTGATGTTTCATTGCAGAGTCAACTGGGGTAGACAAGAATTCCAGGCTTCCTCTTTAATGAAGCAATATGACTTTCCTAAAATAGATAACAGCACAATTCTGAATTCTGGGGAAAGATGTATTGAGATACTATCCAGCCATTTAACATGTCTTTCAGATATTAAAGTTGTGTGAGTGCGACAGTGCATGCTATTAACTTACTATATGTCTATAAGCTATGCTCATTTATAGAAAAATATCTGTCTTATAACATTTATTTCTGCAACTTTTCAAGAGCAAAATCATTTGCGAAGAAGTCTTTCCATGCTCTAAGACGTTCTAATAATATAGCAATAAACAAAGTGGCATGCTTATATTCAAATCCCTACTATATTTAAAGGAAAGAATCTAGTATTATAAGGTATAATTGAAAAGCAATAACTCAGACTCCTCTTGCGATGAGAAGGAAGATATCAATTGATAAGCATCTCAAAAAATTTCAGGTGAATTTTTCAAAATGTCATTTATTTGAAATGCTACCAATCTATAAACTACAAAGAGAGAATTTTTACATATGCAACTATAGTAGCTAGAATTAGCAACAGACATGCTTTTTACTAAAACAGAAACAAAAACCAAACAAAAATTAGTCCTTTCATGCTGAACTCTAGAACAAAGCAGTGGTCGGCTGAAAGGTTGAATCATAAACACATGCGGGGCTTTGCATTTCTTGCAGAAAAACCCACCAAAGCCAGGGTCAGGTCACTTTTTTGAAGACAGTGCCATTTTTTCTTCAAGGTTACACCTACTACCTGGAAAGAGTCATGACACCCGGGTTAGTTCCCTGTTGCAACTGCCAGCTTTCCTGCCAAAACCCCACGATTTTTGCTGTTTAACTAATGCGGTAGAGTCTGAGCAGAGGGGAGCTCTGCAGGTTCCATCTTTGTGGCTGCAGAAAGGGTACCCGAGAGCCTATCACATGCGGTGAGTCCACTCATCTATCAAAGTCCCCTCCCATCCCTCTGTTGCCTTCATCTGCTGTCCCGCATCCAGGCTGGTATTGCTGACCATCCACCTAATCTGTAGGAGGCTGCTCCTAAAACTTAGAATTTGGCTGGTATGTGATAAAGTGACTCTGCTCAGTTTTGCCATCAGTAGCTCTGCAGAACTAATCATAGAGCCACTGTGGTGTGATGTTCTTTACAGAGGTCAGTTGCTTAACACATTCCAAGAAACCTATATCCACAATAGTTCAACCTTATAAATATGACTGTACCAAAAGGTCAACACTGACTTAATTTGAAACAACACGAAGACAACAAAAATGAAAACACAATTGGAAATACACTCAGGCAAGAAGTGTGTTATACACTTCATGCCACATGAAGCCATGTACTCCTACCTCAGGCTTAAAAAGTACAGGAAAGAAGTAGATTAGAAGGTGATTAAAATTCATCCCATTAGGATGGCCCCAGCTATTATTTTGGCCACTTCTTTTCTGATCACATGTGAAATTCACTTTTCCTCATTTCCTTGTCGAATTTCTTGAGATGTTTTTAAGTAGAAAACATTGTGTGCAAAGGGTAACATTTTCCTTGGTACTTTGCTGTGAGAACTCCATGATATATCTCTCATTTCTTTAGAATTGCCTTCTTCAACAATAAAAGAAATAAAATGATAGCCTTTTAAACAATTCTGGAGAACAGTCTTTTCAACTCCTGTTAGGAAAATGGGAATACATCACGAAAACACAGGGTCATGGCAAATGGCATTGACATTTGTTACTTAAGAAAGCTCAGCTTTGATTCACTGCTTTTCCTTTTGGTGATATGGAACGGAAGATACAGAGCAATGTTGGATGTCACAAGGCCGTCTCAGGCTGGAGAGTCAACATATGGGGATGGGGAAGATGGGGAGCCAGCACATGAGGACAGGGAGGATGGGGGGCCAACACATGGGCATGGGGAGGATGGGGAGCTAACATATGGTGATGGGGAGGATGGGGGGCCAACATATGGGCTTGGGGAGGATGGGGAGCCAACATATGGTGATGGGGAGGATGGGGAGCCAACATATGGTGATGGGGAGGATGGGGAGCCAACATATGGTGATGGGGAGGATGGGGAGCCAGCACATGGGCATGGGGAGGATGGGGAGCCAGCACATGGGCATGGGGAGGATGGGGAGCCTGTATATGGGGACAGAGAGGATGGGGAGCACACATTGGCATGGGGAGGATGGGGAGCCTGTATATGGGGACGGGGAGGATGGGGAGCCAACATATGGGCATGGGGAGGATGGGGAGCCAACATATGGGCATGGGGAGGATGGGGAGCCAGCACATGGGGATGAGGAAGGTGGGGAGCCATCCTTCGGATGAGGGGATGCTGCTCCACTCTTTGCCTCTCAGGGAAGAGAATGAAGCTACTGGGAGATGCTGCCACAAGCTCCACATTCTGCCAGATACCTGACAAAGCTTGGGTGTTCTCATAACTTGGTTGGGGAGATACACCTCGGTTGGAAAGTTGAGATTAAGACTGAGTCGGAATGATTTGGCCACTGCTCATCTGTACCTGAAGCATAAGAGGGACCCAGACCCTTCCTACTACACCATCATATCTAAGCGCTGAGGGCAGCTCTCCCCTCCATGGAAGTGACTGTTGTTTAGGATAGCAATCACATTTTAGGCAGAAGTCACTTTCAAGTGCAATTTCTCAGTCCAGCCATAAGCATACTGGTTTTGCATAAATTTCTGGTTTTGCGAAAGAGTCTCACTGGGTAGCCTAAACTGGCCCGCCAATCACTATATAGTGCAGGATGCCTTGAAGTTGTGTCAGTGTTCCTACTTCAGACTCCAGGTTGCTAGGATTATGGAAATTCTTTTCAATTCTAGAAGAGTCAGCCAATCACACTCTCACTCGAAAGCATGCTCCTAATGAGATGCTTTTGTTTCTTTGATCTTCACGTACAACTAACGCAAGAATCCCAAGCATGTGATCTTTTTATTTTAGGTCATAGCAGCTTCATAAATGCTAGCACTCCTTTGGTTCTTGCTAACACAGAGTGCCGGTCTGCCATCTTTATGAAAATTTCCTCGACATCTGTTTTAGGTACCTAAAACACTTAGCATACACAATACACACAGATACTCAGTTCATTTGTGATCAATCTGCTACTTACAGATTTTATTATGGCTACTGTGGAGTTTGTAATTTAAAACATTTATTTGTGTGTGTGTGTGTGTGTGTGTGTGTGTGTGTGTGTGTGCATTCGCACATGTGGAGCTCAGTGGACAACTTGTGATCGTTTGTTCTCTCCTTCCCCTACGTTGGTCCCAGGGATCAAACTCAGGTCATCAGGCTTGGCAGCAAGTGCTTTACCTGTCCAAGCCATCTTGTCAGCCCATGGAGTTTGCAATTTAAAAAATGCTTTTAGTATCTTTAATCTATCTCTTTATCAGAGATACTAAATAGAAGAAAAGGAAATGTACTAAGATAGAGGAAAAGCAAGAGATGACAAAATTAGATACCTCTCAACCTGGAACTCACATGGATTTTAGACATAACTTTGGTTTTGATTTTAAAAATCAGTCCATATTGTTGTACAAAATGGAGAAACATCAGAAATGGGAAAATCCAAATAGCAGGTCACATCTCCTTAAAATATCCTCAAGCATCATATTTTATTTTGACAATATTGGGAATTAAATATTTCTTAGGATGAATGTTTAAAGGATTGACACATTCATGCTCATAATTGTGATTCCTGGCACACACACTCACAGGCCCAAACACCTGCCATCTTTATAGTTTTGAAATGGTACTCAGTTTTGTTCATGCTGGAAATGAATCCCACCGTGATTTCTGTACACTGGGCTTATGCACCTGTAGGAAGCTGGCCATGAGAAAGCCAGCTGAACATTCTTTCTCTTAGGAAGGTAAATACCACAGTAAGTGTCGTGATCTCTTCCGACCTCAATAGGAGAAAAGGTTAGAGTGGAGCTTGCCAGTGACCTCTGAGCACTGGCCACTGCTGCCTGCCGCTGCTGCCTGCTGCTGCTGCCCGCCACTGCTGCCTGCCGCTGCTGCCCGCCACTGTTGCCTGCTGCTGCTGCCCGCCACTGCTGCCTGCCGCTGCTGCCCGCCACTGCTGCCTGCCATTCCCGCCTGCCATCCTCGCCCGCCACTGTTGCCTGCTGCTGCTGCCCGCCACTGCTGCCTGCTGCTGCTGCCCGCCACTGCTGCCCGCCGCTGCTGCCCGCCACTGCTGCCTGCCATTCCCGCCTGCCATCCTCGCCCGCCACTGCTGCCTGCTGCTGCTGCCCGCCACTGCTGCCTGCTGCTGCTGCCCGCCACTGCTGCCTGCTGCTGCTGCCCGCCACTGCTGCCCGCCACTGCTGCCCGCCACTGTTGCCTGCTGCTGCTGCCCGCCACTGCTGCCTGCCATTCCCGCCTGCCATCCTCGCCTGCCATTTTCACGCCCTTTCCCAGATAGATGCAGCAGTGTTGAACTCCAGCACAAACCAGGCTTCTGCTTGGGCTGCTGTGACTACTCTTACACCTTGAGACCTCTCCATTTCCTATGTTTTGTTCCTTTTTAAAGTTGTGGAAACGGAGCTAGATGCCGGCACACTAGTTCTCCTTCCTAATTATCTCGAAAGGTGCTCTGAGTTCCCTTTACCCCAAATTTTGTACCTTTAAAAAAAATTTACTATTTTTATTTATGTGTATGTGTGTGCGTGTGCATACATGCATGTGAGTGCAGGTGCCCTTGACGGACAGAGCAGGAACTGGATCCCCTGGAACTGGAGTTACAGGCAGTTGCCCATTTGCCTAGTACCCTAAATTTCTGAGACATACAAGCAATTTGAACCTCTCCCTAGGCCCGTACCAGCATCCTTTATTTGGTAAGATGTGCCCAGCTACATTTGATCAGTGAAACTGCCTTGTGAGAACGAAGACCATGCTTATTTCCCGTGAACCATCTCGCCTGGTACAGGTCTCCACAGGCACATAGATATTTAAGTACATCCAGTACACACACCTCCTGAATTTTTTTCTAATTATTGAAGATGCTCGCATTATATAACATGGCCATCTTTGGCAGAAAGTGATCCCGAGTTAGAGGGAACGTTTTAATTAGATGTTTAAGGAGCTTCACACATATAAATAAAAATTCATTAAAATTAATAAAGTGTTGCCGGGTGAAGTTGCCTGAAGTTTGCTCTGAAGTACAGTTTTTTTTTTTTTTAATTAACAGGATCCATTTTGTTCATAAATAACATGGCATTTGTTGTTCTGGGGTTAAACATGGCCTGCTTCCCTCCTTCCATGTCCTCAGATGGTCAAGGTGACACCTGACATGACCAGGTTGCCCTCCACAGACAGCCAAGGTGACAGCACTCAGGCTTCCTCACTGCCACCAGCTTTGGATTACGGATGTTTCAGTGTCGGGTTTCCTATGACTAAGGGGACCTCAAAACCACTTGCTGCTTCCTCTCAAGACCAAATCCTTTCATTATGCTGCAAGAAACGTATTTCTTTTCTTCTGACCTCATTTTTATATTGGGGATGGCAGAAATAACCTATTTGAAAATTAAGAAATATAGAATGAATTTTTGTATGATAAATCTCAAATCTGTTATCTTTTGAAAGGTCTTTGATTGCTATGTGAAGTATACATCATCCCCTGAATATAACCCCAGGGTATGGCTATTATTATTAGTTTTGATTTCTTGTCAAATATCATTTGCAAATGAGCATCCTCTGAGGGGAGTTAGTTTTTAAAGAAAAAGGAAAGATTGCATTTTTTTTAACTTGTCAATAATTCCCCTTCCCCTCTTTAGTACAAGCAGTCTGCACAAATGGACATGAATCCCAACACTGGCAAAGAGCTGATGATATAAAGGTCACTCCCTACCTGCACAGATAGGTGCTGGGACTGCTGGGGCCCAGGAAGAGGGGGCGTGGCCTCTTTCTGAAGAGTCTTGGGGCCTGGCACCTAAGTGTAGGAGGCTAAGCTGGTGGATAAGAGGGCCTCAGAATGGTGAACAGTGACAGCAGAGAATAGTAGGAGCCACGTACAGAACTTCCACACTGTCTATAATTGGAACATATTCCAAGACAAAAGAATAAATGGGAATCTCTCCAGATAAATGTGTAGTCACCAGAGAAATGTTCCCCTGGGTCACTCTGGTTTTTTTTTTTTTTTTCATTTTTTTTTAATGCCAGTGATAGGATGTGTTCCCCAAATTTCTAGTACATACACTAAAGCAAAGAACAGGTAATTAAAAAAGATTTCCTCCTCCTGCCAAAGTGGTGGCTTTTAAATGTTGCATGTTGCTACCCTGGGGCAAAGATTAATTTGAGGCCCTCTCCCACTCTTCTTGAAAGACCTTTCAAAGTACTGAATCAGAAGTAGCAAAAGATGTTCCTTGGTAGAATTACCCTGCTATGTGTTTTCACTCTGGAGGAGAATTATTAACTACTGAATTGGGATTCACCTTCTTACGAATATTTCAGGAAAATTCTATTTCTAATGTTCCAAAATTGTGGCCCTGGAGCCCAAATAATTAGTGGCTTTTCTTATGTTCTGGGAGGTACAAGTTTTTTGTTTTGTTTTGTTTTAAACTTCTTTCTCAGTCACTAAAACACTATAGTTTTGCTGACATAACTTAGAAAAAAGTGATTTCCAGAAACTAGACCAAACTGATAAGTGCCTAGACAAGAAGGTCTGTAGCTACAGTGCCCCATGGCTTGAGTTCCCTAAAACAGTCCAAGAAGTCAGTGAAGTTGTGGGAATGTCTACCCTGTTACTGCTCTCCTAACTAGCATGGGGGTCGGGGGTAGCCCACTGGCGATGTGTGGCTTTGCTTTTCTCGATACTACTGGGTCATACAAGTTCAGACTAATAGTCTCCTTAATCTTGTGAGGAGTTGATGGAAGTACAGACAGATATGACAATTGGGAGTCACAGTCAGTCCAGCCAGGGGATGTGTAACACGAATCTTTAAAAGGTCTTATGAATAAAAAAACAAAAACAAAAAACCAAGAGCCAGATATTGGGGTGAATGCTGAAAGATCAGAGAAACAGAACAAGCCACAGCCAACCTCACCTTACCAACTCCTCAACCTCCAGAGAGAGACTTCCTCTGACTGAAATCCTCAGCCTCAAGACCTGAGTTCCTGTTTCCTCATGCCTTATATACCTTTCTGAGTCCTACCATATTACTTCTTGGGATTAAAGGTGTGTGTCCTTCCCAAGCAAAGACATGAGATCTCAAGTGCTGGGATTAAAGGTGTGTGCCACCATGCCTGGCTCTGTTCCCAGTGTGGCCTTGAACTCACAGAGATCCAGACAGATCTCTGCCTCCAGAGTGATAGGATTAAAGGTGTGTGCTACCACTGCCTGACCGCTATGTTTAATATAGTGGCTGGCTCTGTTCTCTGATCCCCAGATAAGTTTTATTGGGGTTCACAAATAAAATATCACCACAGGGATGACCAGCTACCAGTGCCAGTTGGGGAAGGTAAGGGAGGATATTGGGCCTATTTATTGGCCCAGTGCAATTAGAGTCAAGACAGAGTTCCAACCCCACCTTTGCCTTTTATTAATGCTCTTGCTAAGCTTTTATTTTTACCTCATGGAAATAAAAACTATATGCTTCAAAAATATGACCTAGCCACATGAAAACATTTCCCACAATGCCTGGTATATAGGAGGTACATAATAATTGCTAAATTATGAACTGCTGAGCCGATGGACTCTGTCAATCCGAAAACATATAATAATGTGCAATGGTTGTATTAATTCATGGAATAAATATCCATAGTTCAATCTAAGCTGTACCTTGTCCCTGGCTGACAGAGTCAACCTGGTCTATTGTGACATATATGATGACATCAGCTTCAATGGTGTCCAGAGGGGACTTCACATGATAGAACTCCTGGGATACCCTAGTGTTGAAAATAAAACCAATTCCCTTTTCATAATCACCATAAACATGGAATTCCCATTGGTATGTTTATAATTACCATTTTTCTTAGTTCCAAATATAGAGCTTGTTATAAATATCAATAGACAGAAAAATAGGCTCCTGAATTTCTCATGGATCAGCAAGCTCCAGGTTCAGTGAGAGACCCTGCCCCAAGAAATAAGGTGGGAAGTGACAGGAAAAGGCATTTGATATCAGTCTCTGGCCTACACACACACACACACACACACACACACACACACACACCCCACACACCACACCACACACACACACACCAAACACATACACCACACATATTCACCACACACATACACACACATACACACAGACACACAAACACACACTTTGTTCATAAGAACAAAGCCACAAAACACTACTCCATTTTCCTCCTGATCCATGCTTACTGGCATCTGGAAGGCTGGAACAGGGAGACAACCGGAAGAGAGACTGTATATTTAGTATTGAGATTGTGACTAAATCCAAGACCCCTGGTCTGTAGTCTATCCTTGTGTTCTGAGGACAGAAGGGACTCTTCTGTCTTTCCCAAGTGTCACAACATTTGAGTATCACCTACAAGATGCTATGATGTGCCCCAGCCCAGCTGTGTATGTGTATGGCTTCCTGTGTGTGTTGACACTGAGGCTGAGTGTAGCCTGAGTTGACAGAGCACAGAACATGGAGTTAGAGACTGAGGTCTGACTTCCACCAACAGCAATTTCCTTTCTTCTTTGACCTTGGGCAGAGAACATTGGTTTCCTTTAAGTCAAGTAAGAATGAAGTGGAAAGCAGCCTCGTTGCCTCTGTAGCATTTTTGTTAGACTCAAATGGATAATTTATGTGAGGGTGACCTTCGGTATGCACTAATAATGCCTTAAATCAGCACAATACCATTAGCTGATTCAATTATAGTCTATATGCATTGGGGAGCCTACAGTGTCTGAAAGAACTATTTATTGCTCTGAAATAGTAATCTGATAAAGCCGTGCTATAATGAAGTGCAAAGTGAATGGGCTCTCCCTGACAACAGGAACCCAGGAGAGTCTGATGGGGCTCTTTCAGTTACAGCTGTAGACCTTCAAAGCCTGTAAGGTTGCACTGATTTACAGGTCATTTCCTGTGCTCTGGGGTTGACTAACACAGTACCATATGAACAAATCTACTTGAGCAAGCATACATGATTGCAGTAATGATGGCTTTCAACTTGAAAATTCTAAGAAAGAGTTTAACAAAGAAGACTTTTTCAAGTTACAAAAGATTCACCAGTTTGCCTGATATATTGACATCACCTTCATATCTTGCTTCTTGTGTGTTCATGTATGTGTGGTTATACGTGTGTGTACATTTGCATATATGTGCATATATGTGAAGGCCAGAGGACAACTTTGGTTGCCATTCTTCAAGTGCTGGCAACCTTGATGACAGGGTCTGTCCCCAGCCTGAACGAAGCTCACCAAGTAGGCTAGGCTGGGTGGCCAGTAGCCTAGTGATCTGCTGTCATTGCCTCCCCATTGCTGGGCTTACAAGGCTGCACCACCATGCCCAGCTTTTGTAAGGTAGGATCTGGAGATCAAACTCAGTCTTTGTGCTTGCAAGGCCAACACTATTACTGGAGCCATCTCATCCTTCATCTTGCATCTGATTCTGACAGGTTAGCACAGTTGCTCGGCCATTTTGTTCTTGGTTCTATTGAGTTACTTCTACTCTCCTGCCTATGAAGTATGAGCACATATACCTCCCATGCTGGAAAGCTGTCCACGGGCTGTGTCTCAATGAGGAGGAGAAATCTGACAAGATCTTTAAGTTGCTTATGAAGTTTTCTTCCACCAGATATAAGTGAATTCCCTGCCAGTCTCTTTCTAACCACCATACATACATATATAGAAAGAGACTAACATTTAAAACAGCTTTGAATTAAACTCCATTCAACCTGTTAAATAATGCATTATAGTCTCTAGGTTCCCAGATAAAAGGAACTTTGTGGCCCTGATATTTTATTATATAAATTGAGAGTGATACTGAATCTGGATATATCTTGCAGATACAGAAAATCACTCCTCTCATAGTTTTTCCTATATTAGTATATGATACTTTATCATTACAGTTGCTTATTTATTCTGTCTATCTATCTATCTATCTATCTATCTATCTATCTATCTATCTATCTATCTATCTATCTATCATCTATATATCTATCTATCTATATCTATATCTTTCATCTATCTGTCTATCATCTATCTGTATCTCTCTCTCTATATATAGACACATTTACAGCACGGCACATGCGGGATGACTGAGGAGAATCTGAGGTGGGTTGTTCTCTCCTTCCACTATGTGGGATCTTGAGATCAAACTCAAGTTGTCAGCCATGAGCCATCTCAATGGCACAACATATGCTATTTTTATTACAGCTTTGAAAGGTCCTCGGAAAGCAGAAGTGTCTTAGACTCTCCACTTAAATTATTCCTATAAACACTGAATTAAAGAAAGCTCAAAATACTTTCATCCCACTGACATTTCTGTGTATGAAAGCTTACATTTGCTCCAACTTCCTCTCTTCCACATGAGCTACATCACAGCAGCTTTTTCTAGTCATTTATAACTTATTCAAGAACAATAAAAAAAAAACCCAAAAACACCCCAAAACAAATTTCTCTCTCTCTCTTCTCTCTCTCTTCTCTCTCTCTCTCTCTCTCTCTCTCTCTCTCTCTCTCTCTCTCTCTCTCTCTCTCTCTCTCTCTCTTTCTCGGAAATCTCTTATCTCAAAGAAAAAAATTCCCAATAATATGGATGGGTCAGTGTGTGCTGGGGAGATGGGCCATGGCTTCCCTTCTCCAGGCTCCAGCTGATGGGAACCCTTCAGTCCCTGGTTGTGCTTGTGTTTTAAAGCTTTACCATTTGCATCACATCCTAAACCTCTAAGGTGCCCTTTCAATTTCTCAGCATAAGGTCCTTTCTCCAATGGACTGTTGAGGGTTTCCCAGGGCAGTTCCTCTAAGAAAGTGGTTCTCAACCTGTGGGTTGCGACCCATTTGGGGGTTGAATGACCCTTTCACAGGGGTAGCATATCAGATATCTTGAATATTCGATATTTACATTACAATTCAAACAGTAGCAAAATTATAGTTATGGAGTAGCAACGAAAATAATGTTATGGTTGGGGTCACTACTACATGAGGAGCTGTATTAAAGGTCTGCAGTGTCAGGACGGGTGAGGACTGCTGCTCTAAGATCTGCTTCCCACGCCTTCCCTTATGCTATCTCAGCAGCCTTAGGGTGAATTTGTGTTTTATCATTAACTTCTTCGATAGTAGTTAAAGGTTATATTTGTCTTCTGATCTTTTTTTCATCTATAATAAATGTCTTTAAAACCCTCGTTCCAAATTACTTTAAGAGTTTTTTTGTTTGTTTGTTTGTTTTTTAATTTCAGTGAAGAACTTGACTTATACTGTTGTTGATCTTTCTATGTGAAAATCTTCAAGGTTTAGAAACTTTACAATATTTTTTTTGTTGCCAAACTTATTCTGGAGCTTAAAAATAATTTATCCAATAGGCTCAGTGATTGGCATTTATCTCTAAACTGTGAAAATGACGTTCGTGGTGATTCAAATGAGCAATGTTCCCCTAGACCCACGCATTTGAACACTCAGTCCCCAGCTGGTGATGGTGCTCAGCAAAGGTGTGGAATATTTAGAAAGTGCAGCCTTGCTGGAGGAAGTGTGTCTGGAGGTGGGCTTTGGGGGTTACAGCTCCACTTACTTTCTGTTCTCTAGACTTCCTGTGAGTGGGGAAAATGTGATCAGTGTCTGCTCTGGCTACCATCTTCTCCGAGCCTGTTGCCTTCCTACCTTATCCTCCAGGAACGGACCGGTCAATCTGGAATCGTAAACCAAGACAATCCTCGCTTCCTTGAGTTGCTTTTGGTTATGGTATTTTACTGCGGCAACAGAAAAGTAACTAACACAAAACGGTTTGTATTTATTCTCGTTAAAAAAAAAACCGAAAATCTGTTTCTAGAGACACTTGAACTGGGAATAGAAATGGGTGTTTTGAATTTGGATATGACAAAACAAAAAGTATGTCACAGTAAACAAAGAAAGCAACAGTTTGGGAAAGAATTTAAAATTGTTTGAATGGATTCATATATTACATAATCTAACATCTAGTTGAGTCTCTTCTGAAGTTGCAGACTCTTGTTAGTGGTTGGCAGTTTTGCTTCAGTGAAGGCCTGGGCTTTCTTTTCCTATGTAGAGAGCCACAGCAGGAAGAGTACTAGTTTCTTTACCCAGTGAAGTCTGCAGGACCTTCCAGGTCATCTCTCTCCCTGCAGCTCCCCAGTGGTCTAAGGCCTGCCTGCCTGCCTGCCTCTCTTCTTTCCCCCTCCCTCCTCCCTCCCTTCTTCCCTCCTTCCTTTTCTCTTCCTTCACTGCAGCTCTCTTCTCACTGACACAACCCCACCTGCTCTTCCACGTGGGCTCACCAGCATCGTCCTTAAGTGCTCTGGACTATGACTTTTTTGAGGTTAGCACCGAGTCTCATTCTGATTGTCACAAACATTGGACTGTTCGAGTCACACAGGTGTTAGACAAAGCTTAGTTGAATGAATGGATGGATGGATGGACACTCTTTCTGTTGTTTCACCTGCCTCAGACTTCAAGAGCTTTCTTCTGAACCTAGGCTATGGCAGATAATGATCTCTTTCCCAAACACCTTCAGTCAGAGACCAGACAGTAATGGCTCCTGGGTAAGAGTCTAATAGAGTCCCTCCAGTATTGAAGAACAAGCCTTTTAAGTTGCCATGGCATAATAATGATCCATTTAAATATTGTTAATATTTTCCCATAAAACTGTAGGAAGGAAGGGGACTTCCATTTACCTTGGAATAAAGTAGAGTAGAAAGGAGAAGGGAGCAACATGGAAGAAGAATGAGGGTTGGCTAAAAGTGCTCTACAAAACCAAAATACTTGTCTTGTGCATGGCAGTCCAGTCTTCTCCCATCCCCTCTGCTCGCTTCTGCTGGTGACACAATGATCTGTTGCAAGACACAGTCTCTTTTACTTTTCTCTTTATACTGGAGGGATAGAGTCACATATCAGGTTCAGATCAGCAGGTATGGAAAAATGAGGAAGACAGAATGTCTTCATTATATATTGGCTCATTGCCATCAAGGAGAAGCCCAGAAAAGTACCTGGCACAGAGTAGGTATTTTGTTGCTCATCTATTTGTTGAATGACTTTTAAAAATCCATCAAGGCAAACCCCTCCAGCTATTGGTTGGAGCATCCTGGAAACCCCAATATGATGCAGGCTATTGCTATTGCTCCCGTGTCTACTAACCTGATGGTAAGACCCTACTTCTGAAAACACTACACACACTGTGATAGGAATTCCAGCCACGCCCCCAGGGTTGCACATGCCCCCCCTCCCCCCATGCGGGGGGACACTTAGTCATTTCTGGTCATACGTCCTACACAACCCATTGCTGTTTGGTCACATAATCGCGTGGCGTGACCATATGATCTATGCCCACGCATGGAGTAGCCACGTGGGCCTGTGTGTGCAGGTGCAGGCTGGCTAAAAAGGCAGGCCCCATGTCCCCCCACCGCCCCCTTCTCCCACACATGTCCTTTCAGCAGGCCTGATCACATCTATCCCTTTCTTCTTGTCTGAATAAAACTCTTGTTAGTGAATTCTTTCGTGGTTGGTGACTTTTCCTCGCAGGGTAAGAGCATGCTAAAAACCATCCCATTGGTCACTAGACATGGAACAGTCAAGTTGGTACTGACAAGGAAGCTTTCTCCCTGCTGGCTGGCTACCTGTCATAGTACCAGAAGGTGCTAATCAGGCTGCTAGGTGGGGGAAAGATCATTACTGCTCACAAACAGTTTTACCCAGATATGAACTCTGTGAGCCACAGTAACAAGTGGCATGATATGATAAGTGCAGGCTGCAATAGGGGCATGAATGTTACAGAGTGGACAGCTCCTTTCTGGGTGGATTTAAGGTCCACTACACAGGAGGGAACACATGTCTGGTTCCGCAAATCTGCACAAGAATTTACAGTTGGGGAGCTCAGAGGTCCCAGGGTGAACATGTTACTATTGTTTTGTTAAACTGACATAGCCTCAAACTGCCCTCTGAATTCGTGTCTCTAATGCTTGTAGATTAGCAAAGCCCTCCAACCTCATCAAAGAAGTTTCTTTGCATAGTGGGAAATGGTTAATGAAGAAACTCACACCTGCTCAAAATGCAGAGTAATTGTCTACGGAGTAGTGTTCAGCCACAAATGGGACATCTATACCATACTCTCCCGTCAGGGCTCAGGGACCATTGCAGAAAAGGGGGCAGAAGGATTTTAAGAGCCGTAAGTAAGGGAGGCCTGGTATGAAATAGTGTCTTTTGACATGACAAGACCACTACATTCATGAACTCACAGCAGCTCTGGCTGCCTGCAAAGATATGAATGAGATCAAGCCAATCTACATTCCAGCAATGAGTGGGGAGGGTCCATGAGTCTCCACCCCTAGGTGAGGAGCTTCTAGGGAGGGAGAATCAGAGTTTTTGTTGTTGCTGTTTTTAAGGGTGTGGGTCCTGGCCAGTGACTCACCCTCCAGTGGATGACCCATACTCATTAGAATATGGGAAGCACAAACTAGAATCAGTGGGTTATTAAAAAACGAAAATAACAGGAAGCTGGGAGGGAGTGGGGAGGTGGGGGTAGATCTGGAATGAGTGGGGTCAATATGTTTAAAGTACATTGTGTGTATGTGTTAAGTTCTCAAAGAATTAATAAATATTTAAATATTGAAAAAATGGAGAGAGGAATAAATTATATATATGAGAGAGAGAATAATCCACAAAAACTCTTGATAGAGCAGAGGCAGGAGCTCAGAGCCAGAGATGCCAATACCCCCAGCACTCAGTTTTGTGGAGTGCTGCTGAGTGGGGAGTTGTATCTCACAGTGCCTGAGAGTTTGTAGTCAATCTTATATTAAGTCAAAGATTCGAGGTGACCCAGCTGGCACAGAGGCTAAATAAACCACAGAGAAGAGACTATAACTTTAATAAAAAAAAAATGCCTTAAGGAAGGACTTGTATATTCGAGTTCACTGGTATTGAGACCCACACAAATTAACTTAGTGGAGAGACATGAACAAGAGTCACCAATTTTGGAAGATTATTGGAAAAGCTGAAAATGGCAGAGATGTTGTATATGAGAAAGCAGTGATTACGCATTCTGCCTGGGGGAAGGTGGAGCGCCCTTTCTGAGCCTCCCAGTTAAACACATTTCCTGAGCAATATCTGTATGAAGGGGGCATGGAGCATGCAGACGAAGCTGGTCCCAGAGAAGATGACTGTTATTAGGTGCTGTCTGTCACCTGAAGATGTGGAACAGCTTCTCTAAACTTAACTGAAGAGAATCTTAGTAAGGGGAAGAGGTGAGCAACGGAACATGTGAATTGTGACCATAACACCAAAATGGCATGCAGCATGGTACAGTTTCCAGTTGAGTCTCATCAACAGCTCTTTAGGTTCATGGCAACAATGCTTTCACTTCATAAAAGAAACATGGGAAGCCCAGATAGAAAATTTTCCCAAAGACATGCAACTAGCTACTAGAGCGCTAACAGTAGTAGATGGAATACAGTCAGCCTACAGGGTCCAGGGGTGGGCACTAGACCTAGGATCTGCCTTAGGTCCTAAAACCTGAAGAGCAGGTTCCTTATGTACAGTGATACGTGATGCACATCTTCCCCCACACTCTAAACCACCTCTAGATGAAGCACCAAAAATGACGTAAGCACTGTGTCAGAAGATGTTAGGTCATACTCTTTAAAGAGCTGTGACATGGAAGAGGAGCCATGCTAGGATGTATGAAATTTGTTCTTGAATATTTTCAACTTGAGGTTGGTTGAATCTAATGATGCAGAACCCAAGGGCACACGGGCCAACTGCAATCACTGCTTGAGCATTTTAAATGTGCCATGTACTGTTACTACAAACACTGTTTTCGGTGTGTGTACAGATGTGCATGCACACATGTGCACATGTGTGTGGAGGGCAGAGGTCAGTGTTGGATATCTTCCTCAGTCATTTCTCTCCAGCTTTTTTCTTTTTCTGAGAAGAGGCCTTCCAATGGAGCCTGGGATTTGCTTATTAGTCCAGCTAGCTGTCCAGTGTTCCCCTGTCTCCACCTCCCCAGTGCTTCAATTACAGGTGCAGATTGCCTGGCGCAGCTTTTTTACATGGGTTCTGGGAACCCAAACTCAGGTCTGCATGCTTGTGAAGAAAGCATTTCACTCATGGAGCCATTTCCCTGCCCCGATTTATAGATATATTATCTATCTATCTATCTATCTATCTATCTATCTATCTATCTATCTATCTATCTATCTATCTATAGATTATGATATTATATATATCATATATATAATGATATATGACTATTATATATATGTATATATTGCATGGCACTAGATCATCAGAGCTCTTTGAATGCATAATTTTATCATACCCATTTTACAGACCATGAAGAAACGAAGACTGGAAGGTAAAGCAGGAAGAACTACCAGTCAGACCAAAGCCACAAGCCCCGAGTCTGTTTCTAGCTACTATGCTTGCTGGCTTTCTGCAGTGCTGTGATTGGAAGCAGAATCTGTCAAAACCAGATCCACAGACTCAGCCATGCTGCCTGTCAATATCGGCATCCACATTTGCAGTGAGGCCCTTTGCTGTACTAGTAGGTCCCACTGGACATTTAGGATTTATACTGCCATTTACTTCCTCCTTGGACAAAAGCCTATGGATTCCTGGCAGCCTGTTTGGATAAACCCCCTTGTCATATAGGCCCATGTCTGGGTGGAGTGAGAGCCAGGATCTGTGCCCTATATCTGGCCTTAAGTTCATGGCCTTTTCTCTGCCCCGACACAGTTATGTTAAAATCCTGGTCTTTTAAAATGCCATGGAAGTGATTCATTAGTAAAACTCCCTCTCTACACCTCATCAAGAGACAAAAAGACCAAGTTTAATCCCCGTGCTCCCACTTAATGAGGGCGATCTCTGCTTTTACTAGCTCATCTATCAAGTGGGACTCCTGTACCCATTTCACAGTATTGTGGTTGGAGAAGCCTGGGGTAGGGACTGAGCACTGTGGACACTTGGGAAACCTTTTGTTTCCTTTTTACTTTATTTCCTTGTTACTTTATTCCTCATCTGACCATTCTCTTTGGCAAGACAAAAGACCTCACCATTGTGTGTGTGTGTGTGTGTGTGTGTGTGTGTGTGTGTGTGTGTGTGTGTGTGTTATGTAGGTGCTCATGTACACATTAGCACATGGAGGTTAGAGGACTTCAATTGTCATTCCTCAGGCACTTTCTACCCATCTTGCTTTCTGAGATAGTTTCTCTCACTTGCCAGGCACTTGTCATGTAGGCCAGGCTGGCTGTCTATCAAGCCCCAGGATTTGCCCCCAGGATACTCCATTGTTGAGATTATTAGCACACAGCATCACTCCCAGCATTTTTTTTTAAAGCACGGGTTCTGTGGAGTCTTTCATGCTTGCAAGGCAAGTGCTCTCTTGACTAAGCCACCTCCCCAGCCCTAGTGCCAACTGTATTGAGTTTTAAAGACGTGTACGGGTGTTTTACCTGCATATATGTCTATGTACTACATGTGTGCCTGGTGTCCTTAAGGGCCAGAAGACAGTCTTAGATCCCCTGGACCTGGTGTTACAGATAGCTGTGAGCCAGCATCTGAGTGGTGGGAACTGAACCTGGGTCATTTGGAAGAGCAGCCAGAGCTCTTAACCATGGAGCCATCTCTCCAACACACTCATGTCATTTTTAAATGACATAATTACAATGCCTACTTGTGCATACACATGTACTTGTATGTGCTCTTCTAAAGGACCCAGGTTCAAATCCTGCCACTCACATGGTTGCTCATACAGTGGAATGAAAACATGTGAAAGCTTTAAGCTATGGACCTGGAAGCTCGTCCTCCAAACAAGGACTTGGCTTCATTATACACTCTGGTGGTTTTGCATGCATCTATCCTGTGCAGATTTTTTTTTTTTTTACATATACCAGTAGAACAGACAACGTAAAGTGAGTGAAGTAATAAAACACTGCCCAGCCTGTCATGTGGGAGAGCAAACAGGATCCTTATGACACTTCAGCAATACTTCGACAATACTGGAGTGAAGGAGCAGGGCCCGGATTTGGGTCTGGATTTAACTCTGAAGTTGAAGATTGTCCCACAGCGACAGCAAGCTGCCTCTTTCTACAAGCTTGAAAGCTATTATGAACCAACTACAAATAGTTCTGAGGCTTGTGAGAATCTTACCCAGGTAGAATAGCTCCTTGAGTCCCATTTCAGCAAACATTACAGAGATCTGTCACAGGAACTCTTGAGTCACACTTGATAGAACTTGGGCTCCAGGCTTCATGGATACTAAGGTTTGCAGGCCTAGCATCTAGATGGATGTATGTTTCTTCTGAGTAACTCATCTTCAGGCAGAAATGCCTGCTGCTGGGTGGGCAGCAGGTCTGCCATGATTAAGGAATGTGTACACTGTGTTTCTGTAATGAATGCATTTTTCTTACCTTCAAAATTTAAAAAGAAGAAAATCCCTAAAAGTTAAATAACTTCCTGAAAATAGTTCGATTCTAGAAATGTTTGCTCTTCTTAGCTCCCTGGAGATTCACTTGACAAAAGGTCCATCAGAAAGGACAAGGAGGTACTTCCCCTAGTTCCCTGCTTTCAAATTTCCTGCCCAGACGTAAGCCAGAATGGACAGGAGAGGAACTATGAAGGTTATGGTCTAGACAGAACCTCCATAGTGTGTCTGTGGGCACCTCTATGGTGTCTGTCTGTGGGAATCTTTTAATTTTAATCATTTTTTCTTTTTTATTTATTCTTCTCTCATATGTTACACTTTGACCATAGTTTTCCCTCCCACTTCTCCTCCCAGTCCCTTCCCCCTGTTCTCCCCTCTCCGCCAGCTTCACTCCTCTTCCATTTCCCTTCAGAAAAGGCCAGGTCTCTCAAGGATATCAACCAAACATGCCATATCAGGTTGCACTAAGACTAGGCACATCTCCTCGTACTAAGGCTGGATGAGACAACCCAGTGGGAGGAAAAGGATTCCAAAAGCAGGCAAAAGAGTCCGAGACACTCCCACTCCCACTGTTAGTAGCTCTTTGTGGGAATCTTCATGATATGTGTCTTTTAGACCCCATGAGAGGTCTGTGTGTGTATGTGCTTCAATGGTGTCTGTCATTTCTTCCTTCTGCTGTAAAATAGCCTCTTTCCTACTCTTTCCATTGTCAGAGGAAAACTCACATGCTTCCTTCACCTCCTTTCTCAAGTTCTTGCTGATTTAGTCAGGTTGGTCCTTTAATAAAACCAAAGGCCTATTCCATGAGAAAGAGCCCATATCTAACACTGCTTGGCTAACCAAGAACCAGAGACTGGACAGCCCAGAGATCTGGGGTAAAACCAAACACACTGGTCTTAAAAAAATCAATAAAATGATTCCTAATGATATTTTGCTGTACTCATAGATCAGTGCCTTATCCAGTCATCATCAGAGAGGCTTCCTCCAGCAGCAGATGGGGACAGATACAGAGACCCACAGCCAGACAGTATGTGGAGAGAGAGTCTAAATTAGAGGTCTCCATTAAATCCCTCCCCTCAGAGCTCAGGAATCCTGTGGAAGAGGAGGTGTAAAGACTGTAAGTGTCAGAGGGGATGGAGGACACCAGGAGAACATGGCCCTTTGAATCAACTAAACAAGGTACACATGAGCTCACAGAGATGGAACCACAAGCACGGGGCCTGCCTGGGTCTGCACCAGGTCCCCTGTGTATGTATTATAGGTATTAGCTTAGGATTTTTATGGGACTCCAGACTATCAGAATGAGTGGGTCTCTGAATCTTGTGCCTGCTCTTGGGACTCTTTTCCTTCTGTTAGGTTTCCATACCCAACTTCAATATGAAAGTTTTACTTCATCATATTATATTTTAATTTGTCATGTTTGCTTTTTGTTGTTTAGAAGCCTGTTCTTTTCTTTTTTAAAAAGATTTATTTATTTGTTATGTATACAGTTGCAGCTAGAGTTTTCCTGCCTGGCCCTCAGTCAGGACAAATATCTCTCAGCCACCAGTCCCACAGCCACTCAGACCCAACCAAGTAAACACACAGAGACATATTGCTTACAAACTGTATGGCCGTGGTAGGCTTCTAGCTAGCTGTTCTTATATCTTAAATCAACCCATTTCTATTATCTATAAGTTGCCACGTGGCTCGTGGCTTACTGGTATCTTAACATCTTCTCATGGCAGAGGCTGGCAGCGTCTCTCTGACTCAGCCTTCCACTTCCCAGAATTCTCTTCTCTCCTTGTCCTGCCTATACTTTCTGCCTGGCTACTGGCCAATCAGTGTTTTATTTATTAACCAATCAGAGCAACACATTTAACATACAGAACATCCCACAGCATACAGTGTTCTGTCTGCATGTATCCCTGCAGGCCAGAAGAGGGAGCCAGATCTCATTACAGATGGTTGTGAGCCACCATGTGGGTGCTGGGAATTGAACTCAGGACCTCTGGAAGAACAGCCAGTGCTCTTAACCGCTGAGCTATCTCTCCAGCCCACCTGTTCTTTTCTAATGAGAGGCAGAAAGGGAGTGGATCAGGAGGGGAGGTTAGGTGGGGAAGAACTAGGAGTTGTTGAGGGAGATGAAACTACAATCAGGATATATTATATGAGAAAAGAGGCTATTCGAAAAACAAAAATAGCATCCAGCCTCCACATGGTGTGTGTGTGTGTGTGTGTGTGTGTGTGTGTGTGTGTGTGTGTGTGTGCATTTTGTTTTCTGGTGTGAGTTTAAGTAAGACTAATTCCAATAAGGTAGCCCAAGTTGGCTTTGGACTTCCCAGGAACATTTTCTCTCTTGCTGCTCTGTTTCTCTCCTATCTTCACCTCCTCAACAATTAAAAGTGAGTACAGGTACCCACTGTTGTGACCTGCTTTTCACATGATGCTGGGGCTCCAACTCGGGCCCCTGTGCTTATGTGGCAAGTACTTTACCTACTAGTCATCTTCCCAGCCCCTAGGCCTTTCCCTATTCTTTCCACGCTATCCAGTGGCATCATACCAGAGTATAAAGCATGAAGCATCACCATGCCAATCAAACACAGGCTTTAGAAGCTCACAGACTGAAGGACTTCATTAAGCAAGCAGTCTGCACAGGCAGAGCACATCTTTTTGAAGCTGATTCATTTCAGCTAAATTACAAGTGTGTCTCTGTTTGACTATCTGCACGGAGTCCATGTGGAGTTTTAAAATATCTTTCCCTTCCATCTTCATGACCATTCTGTCAGTACTTTGCAACCCACCAAGTATTATCACTTCATCAGTGTCCTCCATGGCCTACAGGGGTAGGGGTGGTGGCAGCAGTGTTATTGGGAGCATGATAATGAAACACAGGCACCAGAGTTCCTTGGAGATAGCCTGACACCATCTGTGTCTCTAGACATTCATTCACACTCGAATTCTGGCCCAGCCCCTTCCATTCCAACTCCTACACCTTTGGCAAGAAATATCCACACAGCTGGATTAGATTCACAGGATGTTATTATTTTTTTTGCCTCATTAAGGTCTAGTTTCCTTCCAGCAGTATGTGTTTTCTTCATATATTAGCCTAGAAATCATTCCAAAGGAAGAAAGCATTTCAGAGAAGTGCTTTGGGTAAAAGCTTGGGAGAGGGGAATGGAATCACTTTGCTTCTGCATTATGCATCAAACATCCACATAAGCCTCCCTCCTCCACACCCCAGAGTGTGAATTCTTCATGAGCCTCCACCCCCACCCCTGAAGCTAGCAAAACAGATTTGTGGACACTGTGGTTGTGTTTGTGGTCTGTAACATTTCAGATTACAGGACACTAAGTAACCAGTTAACAAGCATTGTCAGGCTCTGCATCTGTAATGTATGGTGACAAATAGCCCACAGTTTGCTTTTCACTCTTAACATACCCTCAAGCTTCTCCTATATTTGTACATAATGTCTTAACTTTTATTATCTTTCTCCGACACTCAGCTGCCAGACCATACTTTCAGTTATCTACTATCTCATCATGATGATGCCAGTTATTTCTATATTTGTCATTTAAAATTACTGCTATAATAAAAAAGCCATTATATAGGATAAATATTTTCCAAGAGGCAGATTAAGGCCACCCTTAATTTTAGGGATATGATCTTGACTTTAGCAAAACCAACCAACCAACCAACCAACCAACCAACCAAATTCTATAAAACCCAACCATCAAGCAAGAATTGTACAATTACTGTGTTAACATTTCAACATTTCAATTACATGATTACTCTAACACTGTGGTTAAACCTCTTACAATTCATACAATGAATTATATAGTAAAACATATAGATAGATAAAATTTTTAAAGGAAATGCCACCAGCACAAGGTTTTTGATGGATTATGTTGGATGTTGTTTTCTCTCTGGGTATATTATTTTGTGCTCCAACTAAAGACATTAATTGAAAAAAGAAAAAAAAGGAAAAAGAAATTGTGGCCACACCTCCTGTCCTGCCATTCACCTGTCAGAGCACGTGGCTCAGGAGCACTTGACTCCTCCTCCTGTTTTCTTTTCTCCTCGGCAGCGTTCATCTGCACCTGGGCGGTTCCTATACCTTCTTAGGCAACGCTTTTGTTCACTTTGGTCTTAATTCAGTAAAGTCAAACTCAAGTACTTGGAGGAGCCTGGGCTTTGAGCACTTGATGTGTTTAATTGTTCCTGTGTTTCCAAAGCCTACTTTATCACTAAGAGATACTCACTAATATTTGCTTAATTCACAAAGCTATAACAAGTAGTCATTCCCAATGGCTTTGGACTGTACTAGCAGCACCTATATCATCCTCTTTGTGTGTGTTATATGTTTTATGTTCTATGCAGTGCATGAATATGGGTGTCAATGAGGAGGGCAGGGTGGGACCCAGGTGTCTTCCTCTATTACCCTTTGCCCTGCTGCCTTGAGACAGGGTCTCTCACTGAACATGAAGCTCACTGTTTCATCTCGGCTGGCTGGCTATCCAGCTCCTGGGACCCGCCTGTTTCTGAACCCTCAATGTTAGAATTACAGTCATGGACAGACATGTCCGGCTTTTAAGTTGGTGCTTGGCATTCAAACCCAGGTCTTCATGCTTGCACAGTGCTCTTACACACTAAGCCATCTCGCTAGTCCCACCACTCCCTTTCTGACCATCTGTATGAAATTCCTTGGTCTAGGAGGGGGAAGGTCTATCTATAAATGCTGGGGGTGGGAAGCGTCTGGGGCCAGGGCCCACAGGGATACATTCTGAGAATCTTGAGCTTTGAACACTGAAGAGCTGTCTATCAACAGTGTTAAGAGCAATAGGAAAAGAGAAAGACATGACATTTAAACAGTGTGAATCTGAGTCAGACCCAGCTCTCCAGCAGGCTCTAGACTGAATTTAAAGCACTTTTCTTCATTCCCAGCCAGTAGCTCACCATCTTTGGTGGTGATTCTCCTAAGAGCCCACCTGTCCCTCTCAATGTTACAGAGACAAACACAGGGCAAAAGGCTAAAACAGCTTATGCTCATTTCCTTTCACCATGTGGAGCAAACAGCCACACCACAGGACAAAACCCAGTTTCCATCTAAGGCAGTTAAAAGCAAACTTGCTCGGGCAAACTCACCAAGATGACTCCAAGGCTCTTGGTTCCATTTCCTCCCCTGCCGTTTCCTTAGCCTCATGACTGAACTCAGCAGTTGTCTCTGCCATTGGGGTGTCCAAAGAAGGGTCCAGCCCCCTTTTCTAAGTCTGTTAGGTTTCCATGCAAAAGGGAAGGGCCATGCCATCAGGGCTTGTGCCCAGATGTCTGTAACCACTTATCCCACTAAGCCCCCATAATCTTCTAATGGAGAAGGGCAATGTTGAGGATTACTTGAAACAAGGGATAATCCTAAATGACATGATTAGAAACCCAAATCTTAAAATCCAGTTGCTTTTCTTGCTGACAGCAGGGGGCAGCAGATGAAAGTCAGTTTTGGGCCAGTTTCAAGGATGGAACATTCGAGATGGAAAAATCCTCTAAGTGCTCAAAACGAAATATGAAAAACCTGAGCACTAATTCCTCCCTGTATGTCTGCTTTACAAAAGAAGGCTGTCAAACTAAGGCACAACACAATCTATTTAGTTTATACTGTACTGTATGTATTCTATAGTTTCTATTTGATTAAGTTGTGCCTGATGAAATGGCCATCAAGACTAAGTTAGGACTCTCATGGGGTTACATCTCATGGTGTAGAGTACAATTTAGGTGTAGGACCCTCCCTTTCAACATGCACAAATGACAGACACGTGTTTGGCTAGCAACAGCATTTGGTTTGGAGGAATGATGATGCCCGTGGGTGGGTACTAAGACAAGTTACTGTTTAAGGTCCCATCTCTGCCTCTCCCTGCCCCTCACAACGGAGCCTGCAGACAGCCCCGAGCCTCTGTGACATCCGTTCCCAAGCTGTCCATCTCTGCCTGTCCCCTCCTGCTTCTCCATTCTGTCCCAGTAACCTGCACAAAGCCATCTTGCAGTCCCTATCTGTCTTCACTGTTCCTCCGATCAGGACAACCCTGGGGCCGAAATGACCGCTTCAGCTTTCTTCTTCTGGAGTTCCCATTTCAAAAGCAAGGTTTTGTGCTCCACATGCTGAGCGTGGGGAGCCCAGCCGTGCTGTCTCTGGGTCTCAAATTTAGGTCCCAGGACAGGAAGTCTTGTCTTTTTCTGAGACCTTTGTGAAAATGCTGATTAACAGACAGCTGAACCCGATGTTATGGATGGGCCTCGGCAACTGGAGCCTTAGCTGTTTGGGTGAATTTTGAGCACATTGAAGACCAAGAATCTCATAGTGAGTTCTCCAGTTTTTTCTTTGTGATATCAGCTGTCTGTGCAAGCTTTTCTCTCTGGGCAGCTTTCTAACTTCCTATTTAGCAGCTTCAAGTTCAGCACAACCCCAGTCTTACAATAGGGCTCTTCTTACGCATGGGGTAACTTCCCAGCTGCCAATGCCATCCTCCTGTATCACTCACCTGGATCTGGGATGCCAGCCTCCGCCCACTTACTGGAACCCTGGGGCTGCACTACTGCCAACTGCTCTGCTGTCTGTGGCGACCAGTGTCGAGGATGCCAGCTTCCTGCTGACTGTCTCTATGTCTGGGGTCTCCCCTGCCCTGGGTGTTCTTCAGCTTCTTTTTGGATAGACAATTTATACCCTTTCAAACCTTTCAGCATCTCATCTGTGTTATAAAAATGAGGAGGGAGGAAATGCCATCTTACACGGATGAGGATTTTGAGAAAGAATCAAGCTGACTTGCAATCTCCCTGCAGGTCTGCCTGCCTGCTTATTGCGTGCTCCACTCCTCCAGGAAGGGAGTTCTGTCTTGCTTTGTGCTCCGGAAGTAGCCTTTAACAGATACTTGAGAAAGGAATGGGTGGGAACAACACATGCAGAGAGACACAAAAGCTATCTTTCTCTAGCTTCTCTAGATTGTGAAATGTTGGTAAAATGAGAGTAGATAGCACACCCAAATGGGGCCAAGATGTTAGCTGATATCTATCTGTCAATAAGAGATGGCAAAGCCACTGTCATTAGGATGAAGATCATTCTCACACAGGGTTTCAGGACCTCAGAGAACAGTTGTTCAACACTTCTCACTTTTCTCTAGTTAATGTTTTTCACTTAAATTTTTGTGTGTACGATGTGTGTCCACGCATGAAAAGTGTGTAAGGTGTGTACACCCACGTGTGAGAGCAGGTGCGTGCATGCCACAGGGTGGTGATGCTTGCCTTTCATTTTGTTTGAGAGGGGGTCTCTTGCTGCAGACAGGACATCAGGCCAGGTGGCCTTTGAGCTTCTGGAGATTCCCCTGTCCCTGGATCCCCATCTCACCCTAGAAGGGCTGGGATTGTGTGTCATGTGCCACCATGTCTGGTTTTCATGGATTCTGGAGCTTTCAAAGATTCTGGAGGTATTTTACACAAGCATGGTAAGTGCTTTACCCACGGAGTCACCTTCCCAGTCCCCTTTAATGTCTTGCATGTGGAAGCTGAGCCTGGAAATGTATAGTCAATAATAAAGGTCACTGAGTTGATGGTTGGCAGATCTAGAATAGTCTCCCGACTTTCAAATATTTTCAGTCTCTCCCGCCTGTGTGTGTGTGTGTGTGTGTGTGTGTGTGTGTGTGTGTGTGTGTGTGTACAACTGGAGGGCAACCTTGTTCCTCGGGTGCTGTCTATCTTTCAGGTGAATCAGCTCTACTGGCCGGAAGCTTGTTAAGTAGACTAGGCTGGCCAGCCAAGTGGCACCCCACTTCCCCTAGGAATCTTGCCTGCTTCCACCTCCCCAGAAGTGGGATTACAACCACAGGCTACTGCACCCAGCTTTGCTACGCGGTCTCTGAGGACTGAACTCAGATCCTGCTGGCAAGGCAAACACTTCACAGACCAAGCCATCCTCCCGTCCTGACAATCAGCTTTAGATTAAGTTTTTGTGGTTATAATGATAGAACACATTGGTAAGGAATGATATTTCCCAAATTATAAAAAAATGACAAGATGCCTGAAGCTGTATGCTTTGATATACTTAAATTATTCCTGCTTTCCTGTGAGAGAAACTTGGTGTTTTTTTTTTCCCCCTAAGGAGTTTTGAAAGATGCAATGTTTCCAAGCTGATAAATGAAAATTCTCTGGGTATTGCAAAGTTAACCCAAGTGTGAAGTCCAGGGTCATAGAGTGGAGGGTAAGTTTGTAGGGAGCCTACACGCAGTTATCATTAGTTTCACCTGTAATTAAAGACATAGGATAAAAACAAGATGTCTATTTTTTGTCTGATGTCTTGTAAAGATTAAAATAATGACTACTGGAGCTGGCAAGATGGCTCATTGGGTAAAGGTACCACGTGAGGACCCACATGGTGGAAGAAGAGAACTGATTCCCATAACTTGTTCTCTTACCTATGCACACTCATCCACATGTCCACACAAATGAAGGTCATTTTAAAAGAGTGGGAATGGGCTCCAACTCTTAAAGATTTATCTTTATTTTTTAAATTTCTGTGTCTGAGTGTATGTGGGTTTGTGTGTATGAGTGAATGTGCCATTGGAGGCCAGAGGGCATTGGATCCCCTGGAGCTGGAGGGAAAGGCAGTTGTGACGGCCTGACGTGGGTGCTGGAAACTGAACTTGGGTCCTCTGCAAGCATAGCAAGCACTTATAACTACTGAGCCATCTTTCCCCATCACACTTTTAAATCCATGTGACCTCCCACCCATTTCACTGCTAGTTACTCCTGTCAGTGACAAAACTAGAAAGGAGTAAATCTCCATCATATTCTGGACCCTGGAGAACTTAAAACAATCTAAATACCTCTAAACGGAGAATTGGGAATTTACATTGTGATTATCTATAATGAAATGTTACGTAGCCACATAGAAGATGAGGCAACAGGCTAGAGAGATGGATGGCTCAGTGGCTGCAATACTGGATGTGGAAGTGTAAGGACTTGAGTTCAGAGCCTCAGAACACATGCAAAGCTAGATGTGGCAGTGCGGACCCGTGATCTCAGTGATCCTGTGTTGAGATGGGACGCACAGACAAGAGGATCTCTGGAAGTCCATGGACCAGCTAGCCTGGAGCACACAGCGAGAGCAAGAGACCTGGTCTTGAACATGGTGGAAGGTGGAAGATAGTTCTCTGACTTCTATGCTCACTTGTATATCCATACTCACCACACACATAAATACACGCACGCACGCATGCACACAGGATTAAGATGGCTTCCAAGATGTAGGGAGAAGAGGAAACATAGGGTTTACAAAGCTTCAGATAATATATGACCCTATCTATACAAAAATTGTGTGTGTGTGTGTGTGTGTGTGTGCGCACATGTGTGAAGTTAGAGTCATGCTCATAGTAATTGCCTATGGTGGTGATAGTGGGCTGCTTTCCATCTTGGTTTTTTTTATGTACATGAATTTTTTTATGTACATGAATTTCATACATAACCATATAAGCTTCTTCCCTGGGAAGAAATAGCCTAAAAGGTCTGTTTTCACTTTAAACACAGTGATGCTGAGTGTTTGCCCTTCTAGATCCTGCTTCATGATCTTGAGGGATGAGTGTCAGGCAGATGCTGTTCAGGCATTTCAAAAGCCCCAGGGACAGTTTCCAGTATCAGCTGATTTGATTCTTATTTGAATTCTAATTTGAATAATGAAGGTTAACTTTTAAAAACCATGTTTTTGATGAAGTAATTCATGAGCACAGAGCTTTAAAAACTGAAATCACATCTGTGTGTCACATCGGGTATTTGCTTGAGAACATTTAAAGTCTATTCTCAGCCACAAAGAGCACAATGCTCTGCTATTGACTATAGCCACCAAGCTGCACAATAGATCTCTTGAGCCAGTTCCTTTGATCTAGGTGAAACTTTGTACCTCTTGGCTAATATGTCTCACCCTCTGTAGGCCTTGCTAAGCACCATTTTTGCTGTCTTATATGAGACCAAATTCTTTTTGAGGTAGGGTTTCACTATGCAGCCCTGGTTAGCCTGGAACTTGCTATATACACCAGGCTAGCCTGAAATTCACCTTCCCCTGCTTCCTGAGGGCTGAGTGCTGGAATTAAAGATGTTTGCTACCACACCTGGTAACTCTAAGTTTTTAAGGGTCCACACAAGTGACATCACAAAACATTGGGCTTTCCGTGCATGGTATATAATGATTCACGGTGGCAGACATTCATTACACACATTGTGTTGTTTCTAAGGTGACAGTGATGCAGGACCATGAGTCTTCTTCCTGTCACTGTGCCCAGAGTCTCTTGTTACAGGACTGTGACCCCCTGCTGTTGTAACCTGTGCGCACGTGTGCTGTCACACAGCTGATGCTGCTGATGTGGCCTCCCAGATTAAGTGTCTAGAGGTCATGCAGCCAGGCACAATTCTCCTTTTATTGAGAACTTTAGTTTCAATGCCAGTGAAAAATCCATTATCAAAAAGTAAGCACTTCAACCAAGTTTTTAACTGAAAGTGGGCACTACACTGATGTTTGAAACTAGAAACATCAGTAAAAGACAAACAGAAGCAATTAGCAAACTAACTAACTAACTAGTTAATTGTGACAGGGTTTCATGTAGCTCGGGGTGCCCTGAAATTGGTTATGTAGGTAAGAATGACCTTTAATGTTTCACCTTCCTGCCTCCCTCCCCGAGTGCTGGAATTACAGCTGTGGGTCTCACTGTGTTTCTGTAGTGCCAGTGGTAGAAACCGAGCCTGCATACAAGCCAGGAAGGCACTCTAACAACAGAGCTACACCCTGTGCCCACAGTTCTGTTTAATCACGGTGGAGATCAGCATTCTTCCCTCACCTCTTCCCAGGTATACCAGGAAGCAAGGAGCCCTTTGGCATCTTTGAGTGAGGAAAACGGAAGGGCATTGGGGAACCTTCATTGATGAGTGCAGTTTTGCTTGATACTGAGCACCAGACTCACCTAGGGAGCCCCACCCCACAGATTCTGACTGAGCAGGATTTGGGTGAATCTCTTGGTTTGCTGCTAGATGGTGGGATCTACTATTCATCAAGCGACCTTCAGTGACCTTGCAGTCTGTTTCTATCTTCTAACATTTGGGCACTGTAGCTCACCCTGACATGCCTGATGGGAGAATACATCTCTATCTGAAAACATTGTCCCAGTACACAGAAGGACCCGGTGGGGCCTGAAAGACAAAGAGGCTATCCTCCTGGGGTCAGCCAGATGGAGCTGCTCAATCTGGCTATCAAGGAACACAGCAGAAAGCACTACCAGCTTGCTTTCAAATGTAGACTGCACCATCTCTAGATTGAGCTGGGTATACATACACTTATGCATGCACGCGCATACATGCACGCATGCATGCACGCACACAGCTCTGACTATGCAGTATGCTCTGAATGGATTTTCTGCAGGCAAAATTTGCACTGACATATAATACACTTCTGTACAAGTGGACATACAAGATCTATACACACACACACACACACACACACACGCACACGCACACATGCACACGCACACACACACACAGGCAGGGGGAGGTAAGAGAGGAAGGGAGAGAGAGAGGTAAGAGACTGGAAAGGCTGCTTATGCTGAACCAGGGGTTAAGCCAAATGTCTGCTGGGAAAAGAAACAGTAGAGAGAATTGGCATCCATGAGGCCTGTGTTATGCACCCTGCAGAGTAAACACCCTATCCCATATTGTCTCAATCAATTGTAATACAAATGACATGACAATAACAGGCCTTATGATTATTGGATGAGGCTTCTGGGCCTCAGAGATGAGAGAACCCGTGTAGCGTGTAGTGAAATAAAATTACTGAGTGGAGGAAGCCTTGGAATATGCATTTAGTTATGCCGTCTTCAAGTCTATATTCTCCCCACTGATACACCATAAAATCTCAAGTAAACAGTATTGCTACAGCATAAACAAAGAAAAAGCATTTAACCAGAAAGCACTATCAGTCTCCCATCCGCCACACACTGCTATGATCTGATGGGGTTTTGCTGAGTACACAAAGAGCTCAATGCTAATACTCTAATTATCCATCAGCCACCACCTCTGAAATTGATTGCCCTCTACAGTAGCAATTGATTAAATAAGTGCACTATTTGCTAACATGCTTTATTTTTCTTCCATTGGCGCAATCTCATAAATTAGAGTCACTGTGCTTATGTGCCTTTCCATTACAAACGGTCAAGTGTCAATTTAAAGCATTTTGGGTGGCAAAGGGCTAAATTTTGGCAGAAGTAGCTTGGCTACGAATCAGTCCCCAGAAAGAAAGTGAACTCATAAAAGTTCCCGTGAGTATATTCTGTGAAATGGGGGAGCTTAGGGAGCGACTGAGGTAAGAAGATTCATCCCAGTTCTAACTTATAATGTGGTTTGATTCCCAGCACCCATGAAGGGCAGCTCACAGCTACCTGCAACTCCAGCCCAATGGGTCAGCGTCCTCTTCTGTCCTCCACAGGCAGCTGCACACACACACCAAAATAAATACTTTGTTCAAAAAAATCAGAAAGCAGAATCAAACTCAGGACTATGGTCCTGAGAAGATACTTTTGAGGAGTGTATATTAATGTGAGAAGGTGACAATGTATAACATTATTGAAAAATGTCTGTGTCCAGGTGTATATGTAGGTATATTTAGGTACAGGCAGGTTCAAATAAGGAAAACCATGCATATACAGAAAAGACTTGGAGCAAGTACAACAGAATAGTAGTATTTTGCTATTTTGGGGATGGCTTACACTTTTCTGCTTTTTTTAAAAAAAAACTTTGAGTTTGTAGTTGCTTATTTTCTATCATGATAACATTCTAATAACAGGAAGTGTATATATTAGAAAAATAACTCACTGATTGTTTTCCCTACCTATCAACATTTGTATGAAGTAAAATTAATATGGTAGCTATATGGTAATCCACCCTCTGCTGTGTAGTTCTGAGAGAGAGAGAGAGAAAGAGAGAGAGAGAGAGAGAAGAGAGAGAGAGAGAGAGAGAGAGAGAGAGAGAGAGAGAGAGAGAGAGAGAGAGAGGGAGGGAGGGAGGAGGAGAGAAAAGACAGGGGAGTGTTGCTGTTGAGGGCTGGGAGAAATGCTCTTTATTGTTGGTACTTTTTCCTGTTGTTACTGTCAAGAGTTCTGAAATCTGACTCCTACATTTGCAAAATGCTTTCTGATTTTTTTGAACAAAGTATTTATTTAGGTGTGTGTGTGCAGCTGCCTGTGGAGGCCAGAAGAGGACGCTGACCCATTGGGCTGGAGTTGCAGGTAGCTGTGAGCTGCCCTTCATGGGTGCTGGGAATCAAACTCAGACTCTCCAAAGAGCCACAGCTCTCAAGAGCTGAGCTTTCTCTCCATTCCCACGTTGCCTGCCATCTCTTAGTATGAAAGGTACTAATGCTCTTTGGGTGCGGTCTATCTACCTAATGCTTTCAGCATGTAGAAGAGGATGGTGAGGAAGAAGTTTTTGGTTCTGTAAGATGGAATCTACCTCTTGTATTCTCAAAAGTTGATAAGGAAAATAAATTAGTCCCTAGAATTTAAGAAATGCTGTTATTTTACTGAATCAAAATCATTTGGCTTTTAACTTTAGCTTTGGATCTAATGGTCCCCTCCTCTTTAAATAATCTAATTACTTCCTTTTAATGTTTAAAAAGATCTTCACTATGGAAGGAAGCTGAGATCCCAAGAAAATAAATTTCCTAGCAGGGCTGGTCACATGGTGTGTGGGAGCTCTTGAGAGGAGAAGCAAGCAGCTGTCATTCACCTCCCTCCCAGCCTAAGCAGGAGAGCTGGGATGGGTTGGGGGCTTTGTATCTGGCTTTGTGTGCTCTCTTGGGTTACCTTGCAATATGGAACCTCTATGACATGCTAATTAGCACTGTCTTCAGCTTGGAGACACAGCCAGACTTTAGAAAAATGAAAGCACAAGGATACATTGGGCACCTACCTGACCGGAGCCGGGCACAAAAAGATACCACTGGCCTGAGTGGGTCTGGTAAATTACATCATACTAAAAAGGAATCATTGGCATGTCATTGGTGAACATGTGCTTATTTGCCTTACACACACACACACACACACACACACACACACACACACGGTATTGTAGGAAATATAAATATAATGGTGTTAAAGGAAATAGAAACAGATGTACAAAGGCAGATTCTGCTCTGGAGGAACTTCAAGCAGTCTTGTGTGATGGAGAAGACTGTGTTGCAAAAGGCTTATATTGTCTCACACACCGGGAAATACTAATGGGATCAAGGTAAGCAGGGGGACCAGTCAAAAGCAATGTGCCGAACACTGATACTGCATCATCATCCAGGGGAAATATGCCAAGGTAAGGAGTCAGCAGGGGAAGCTGAGTGTAGGCTGTCATTTTACATTCTGAGAAGATTCTGTTTCTAAGGGTCTGGTAACTTCTATTTTCTTTGTTTGTTTTTGGTTTTTCAAAACAAGGTTTCTCTGTAGCCCAGGCTGGCCTCAAACTCACAGAGATCCGTCTGGCTCTGCCTCCCGAGTGCTGGGATTAAAGGCATGTGCCACTGCTGCCTGGCTAACTTCTGTTTTCTTAGAGCTGCCCAATAATCACCCAGTTTTATGCACTTAGAATAGGAAGCAGGCAAGAAGAGAGGGGTTCTCTGGTGTGAGGTGACAGGCTGTCCCCTCTAGGTGTCAACTCTCTTATCTAGAAAGTAGAATTTTACCTATCAGTCCCAGCATATCTTAGTTTCCTTGGACTGGGTCCTATGTACAGTGGAAGCACAATCTTTCCTCTACTTCTACAATAATCAGTTCTACCATCTCCCTAACTTCCACCACCACCACCTGTGCACCTACACCTCCACCACCCACCACCTCTGCATCTGCACCTCCACTACCTGTGCACCTGCACCTCCACCACCCACCACCTGTGCACCTGCACCTCTACCACCCACCACCTCTGCATCTGCACCTCCACCACCTGTGCACCTGCACCTCCACCACCCACCACCTGTGCACCTGCACCTCTACCACCCACCACCTCTGCATCTGCACCTCCACTACCTGTGCACCTGCACCTCCACCACCGACCACCTGTGCACCGGCACCTCAACCACCCCATTACCTGTGCACCTGCACCTGCACCTCCACCACCTGTGCACCTGCACCTCCACCACCTGTGCACCTGCACCTCCACCACCTGTGCACCTGCACCTCCACCACCACCACCTGTGCACCTGCACCTTCACCACCCACCACCTGTGCACCTGCACCTCCATCACCCTGAAATCAGGTACCAAATCAGGTGTGGTGGCCACTCCTAATTTGGAGGCACAAGAATTCAGATGTCATTTAATCTGTGAATCCCTCACAGTCAGTCAGCATTTGCACAAGGATCTTTGAATCTGGTGAGTCTGGAAACTTAACAAAAGACCCCTTGTACAGGGAGATCAGGCCAATGACTACGGACTCCCAAACCATCCTTTAACACTTAGTAGATAAGAGAGATATCATTTCTTTTTTTTCATGCTCTGTTTATATCACTGATTTCTTTTGGTACATAAGAGTGCTCAGTTTCAGATCATCACAATATAAATGCTACAGCTATCTCCAGCAAATCATACCACATTTTTTTTCTAATTTAGTCCATATACAAAGAAAGGATGTCCAAGTTCTATAAATTATGTTGACTTCTTTGGAAAATTTAGCAAAGTGCTGTATTTAAATTCCATTTCATTTGTCAAGTATTTGTGTAAAATATTGTATACCAATATACATTTTTTTGCCTTGCTACATTGTGGACATTAAAGTCTCTAAGGAGCATAAACATAGTTAAAATCAGCTCCTGTCTCATAAAAAATCCATTGTGCCTTCATTCTGGCTGTGTGGGAGGTTGAAGAAATGGGTCCAGTCAAGTACTTGAGTCAGGTAGCATCCTGACTCTGGGTTCTTCAGCTGTTCCATTCAATAACCTATGTCCCCTCTCCAGGGTAGCCTCTCTCTCTAGGAACTTTCACCCAACTTAACATTTTCGTTATCTCACAGACATTTCAAACAATATGTCCAAAACTGAAATCCACTCAAGTCTTATTGTATTCCAAGTCTGCAATAGAGAGATATCATTTCTAACAAAACTATCTGCATGGACTGGAGCTGGCACGATCAAGTTCATGAATATATCTGCACAAAACAAGATACTATGGGGAAAACATCACAAAGAAACACAATGAAGAAAAGTGAATATTTCCAAAGCAGAATTGTTTCAAGAAGTGAGTTAATTTTTTCAGAGGGTTTTAGTTTGCAAAGGCAGCCAAGAACCCAAGGAATTAGGCCTTCCTGGGAGGGCTGGTCACGTTGTATGTAAGAGCTCTTGAGCGAAGTGACCATCTACATCTTAGGAACTGACTTTGAGACATTCTTCATTTTCATATCTACAATGGCTACTTCTAATAGGATCAGTGCTTGTCTGTCTTAAGCCACTAGGCTTCAGTCTTAGTATCTTTCACTGTTCACTGTACAGTCAGTCACCTGTTTCTGCATTAGAGGTTACATTCTGAATCAGCAATTGTTAAAAATGTTTTCTCCGCTTTTTCTTTTTGTTGTTTGAGAATTTCATACCGTACATAACGTGTTTTGATCAACTCCCCCAGTAGCTTTTACAGTCTTTGTGGCCCCTCTTTCAAAATGACCTCTGAACCATGGGAGGAAGGGTGTGACACAGATTCCTTATTAAGGGCAGAGCACTCACTCTGTGGCCTCTTCTCTGCACTTTGACCAGTTGTGGGCCTCTGTGTTCATCACTAACTTCTGCAAAAAGAAGCTTCTCAGATGAAGGTTGAGAGATTTGCTTCTCTGTAAATAATAAGTGCTTTCTCCAAGGGACATAAACTCAGAGCCCTGATAGGATGGCTTGAATGGGCCAGGGACTGGATAAAACCAGTTTTGTGTTGCCAAAACTAACCCCGTTTGACTTGGTGCCATTTCTGTTCCTTTCATAAGTCCTGTGCCTGAAGGAAGTAATAGTATCTGGCTTTCCCCAAACATTTTACTTTTGCACAATTTAATCATGGGGGTTCAAGTTCCAGGCTGAAAATTTTTCACTGATGAGGCATCTTTTAGAATGAAGATGTCTGCAGCAGAAGAAACCAAGTGCACAGCCCTGGAATACAGGAGTAAAGCTTCTCCTAGAAAAGGCTGGTAAAGGGATCATATACTTGAGTGGTTCTCACCGGGCCAGAAGTACCTGTGTCTTCTGAGAACTTGCCTAGAATGCAGGGTCCCTAACTGGTTGGAAATACAGGAGCTGGTGTAATCTGTGTTCATGAGAATCCTCAATGTCTTGAGCTACAGTAAGCTATTCAGTGTTTAGAAGAGAAGTGGTAGAATATGTTTAAAGCTTCAAAGGATGCCTGAAGGAAGTGAAGCTGGCCTTTGGCTTCTGATGCACGCATGTCTCTGTGTAAAGCTAAGATGCACAGGCTGTTAGGATCCGGGAAGACCCTCAACTTCAGGGTCCACTTAAAGTCCCTCATTTATGCAGTAACATAAAGGTCAAATGAATTGGCAATCCACAGTCTTAACTTCCTCCATTACTTACAGCCCACAATCTTAGCTTACATGCTCACCAGCCATGGGGAGATGACAGGTGTACCATAAGTCACCCTTGACCCATGCAGAGTGACTCAACAGGTCTGTGTAGCCGGATTTCAGGGTGGCCCAAGAAGATTATGACAACTTCTGTGGTGTACACCTCATGAATTGACTTAGTAAACACTGATTTATAAAAAGAACAAGTTTATGTATTTTTTGTATACATATCATCCTATGAGGACAGATGCAAAATAAAATGAAAAACAGCTCTTCATGAGCAGGAGCCAGAAGCACTTGGCCCTGTGACCTCATAGAGTTCCACAAGGTACAATTGTTTCCATGGGAATTTCTGGGGAAAGGATGGAATGCCCAATGTTTGTTGAGTACCAGTCAGTTCAGGGTGCTCTGTTTTATTTCTTTGGGATTGTATGGAGAGGAAACTGTTATACACAAAGGTCTTGGCCTTCAGAAGCAAGGCAGTATGCTGGATAGTGAGGCATGGGTGAGCTTGAGATGGGTGAGAGAGGAACATGGGGGTGGGAAGGCCGATTTGAGTAGTCCATGTGAGTGGGGAGCTTTAGGAGTAAAGAGACTCATGGGAGGTTTTCTGTGGAGGGCTGAGGTACAGGATCCCTCAGTCACTACCTTCAGGAGCTTCATTATCATCAATGGTGTTTGTTAAAGCTATGGTGTTTGGATGCTGTTTCTATGAAATGATCCTGCACATTGGCTAGACCATATGGGTCTCTGGTTACACACTAGACATAAAAAACTCTAGCTGGTATCCAATTCCCTGTACAAGAATAGCAGCCTGTGCTCCGTTTTCATTCTGCATTTTTAGAGCAAGCTAGGACTCCTGAAGAAGAGCGTGGATTCAGTCATCAGAGACTGAATTTAGAGGTGTTTCTTCCTCATTAAGAAATTAAAGTGCTGGACAGTGCATTTGTGCATTAGTGTGAGTCATTATTTCAGTCCTAAACATGGCCTTCAGCATCTGAAAGGAAATGTGCTTCAGATAGCATGCTCACAGGTTTCTGCTTCATGAAAGTGAAAGGAAAGTACATTTAGCAACATGATAGGCTGGGTGCAGGGAGGAGCTCCTGCACTTTCAGGAAGATTGGCATATAATGACAGTGGCCAAGAGAGTAGATGAAACACAGTGAAAATGGCATATGATAAAATTATGCAAAGGGTGGGACACGGAATTATGACGTTTGTTGCCATCTACTGTGGTAAGTATTTGTACATTTGTTTACTGTAAGTATATATCTTCTTAGCCATGGTACATGACTACTCAGTGGTATTAAACACACTCACTCACTGTGCGAGCCACACTGCGGTTCAATTTCTACAACTATTTCACCTTTTTCCACACTGGAACTCTATTCTCATTAAACAAGTCTTTCCCATGGCCATCCCTTACAGCTTCAAATTCTCTGTGAATTCTATGGGCTTCAGTATCTCCTGTGATGGGAGCTGTGCAATGTTAGTGTTTTTGTGTCTGTTTTATTTCAACACAATGTTGTGGTAAGCCCTTAATACACACTACTTCACAAAATGCTCATAACTCTACTATATTGGTACCATTTTTTTTCTCATTTAAAAATTAATTTAACTTTTTTGAGAATTTAATTCATTAGCATTTACATCATTTCTTCCTCCCTCTCTCCAACTTATCTCATATTCCCTCACTCCCTCACAAATTTATGACCTCTTCTTTTATAATTATTGCTACACACACATACACACACACACACACACACACACACACACACACACACACAGCCTATTTAGTGTGATTGTATGCACATTTGTTTAGGGCTGACCACTTGGAAAACATACCAGGGGCTCAATTCCTAAAAAAAACAAAAGAAAACAAAACGAAAACCCCAACTGATTCTCCCTTTCTCAGCAGCCATTGATTGCCCATAGCACTTCCTTAGGGGTAGGGCCTTGTGAAAGTCACCTTATCCATGTTGGCACATCACCTGGTATTTGCCATTATCCAGGTTTTATTTGTACAATGTAGTCTAATCTGTACAAGGCTGGAGAGATCATGGAACCTAGAAGAAAAGGCAGTTTTAAGAAACTGATACAAATTCCAACTGTATTCTAATACTTACCTGTACACTCCCAGGTTTACACTCACCCTCATCAAAGAACCACCCTCTGCCCCCTGCAGTAGACAGCAGCCACCAGAGAGACCCACAGCTTGTGAAAACCCGAGAATAACTGAGCACAGGGTGCCCAGCTGCTCCAATTGGTACATCCATAACCTCTATACTAAGGGTCAGGAAACAGTGAGGAAAATGAGGCAGAAAGATGGTAAGAGTGGAGGATGAAGACCACTGTTGCTGGATAGTGTCTTCTAGGTACGGCAGAGAAGTCACACCCATGAAACCCCATTTCCCTCATTCTACTGAAGTAACTAAAAGTTTGAGAAGTTGTTTCTATGACAGTAACTGTGAGTAGGAACCATGGCCTGGATGTGAACCAGTTCACAACTCTTAAGCACAGGCTTCCAACAGTAACAGTAATTAATCTGGTAGGGGATGGTGGGGAGTGGGGCAGATAAAAAGGTTTTTTAAAAGCTCACACTTCTGCCACAGGAGTAAGATCTCTCTCCCTTTGAAAATAACAGAATTTTCATATAGGGCATATGTCCCACAGGGGCATAGGGACAGGATGAGGAAGGTCTGAATTCCAGGGCCATGCTGCTTTTCCTCACAGAGATAAATGCTGTTGTATTTCTACTCCTACTTGTGTCTGGAACCTTCCAGAAAGTGGCCACCTGACTGAAAACAGCCACAGCATCCATTTCTACATCTCCAAACAAGCAGGACCTTCTTTCCCAAGACAGCTTTGTTTCATGGCTTCTTCTCTGTCTGTTTCCAGTTGTTTCAGAACACTGTGCACCTGCAGGCTGAGTTTCACCACTCCTAACCATTCAGTGGCCCCCGGAGAGGGAAGCTGTGTGGTTGCCAGAGCAACAGCTTCAAAGGCAGCATTTGCAAAGTCAGCTGGTGGGGAGGGGGTGGTGACCTTCTGCCTGCTCCCTCTTTGCACATGTCCAAGACCCCCAGCACCTGGGCAGGGGTCCTTCTGAAGGACAGAGCCTCATCTTTCCAATCTTTGGTGTCTCACCTGCTTCACACGCTGTTCCCAGAGCTGTTCTCAGCTCAGGCACATGAGACAAAGGACTCTGGGCACATACATCAGAGGGTGGTGACAAAGCTCACTTCTTCACTAGGTCTCCCCATTCCCACACCTGTACCCAGCCCATCAAGGGCAGCTGACCCTTGGTAGGAACAGGACACAGTGTGCGATGTGTGCAGCTAGAATACCTCAAAGAGGCGGCTTTCAGTTGACTCTCCTTCCTCATCTCTGTCTTTTTGTATTAATTAGAGCTGATTTGATGGAAAAGCAGAATATTGGCACCAGGAGCCATGGTTTCCGATTCTGCTACTTGTGATCTATGTGTCCTTCAACATTTCTTAAATGTTTTCTGAATCTCAGTTTTCTCTTCTGGACAATATCCTCTAGGGTGATCATGTGACAGGCAATTACTGATCTCTAGGGTGATGTGTGACAGTCAATCACTGACCTCTAGGGTGATCATGTGACAGTCAGTGTCACACAACCAAACACTCTCAGGACCAAGGGAGAGCCAGTTATTTTTTACTGGCCTTTTAGAACCATGCTTGGTTTCTACTTATGGAACATGAAGGATGTTCTAGAATTCAAGTGAGAGCTCTAGGCTAGCATTGTCACCAATGGTTGACCCATGTGAGCTCTCCTGGAGTGCTCAACTATCATGTTGGGTTTGGGAAGACAAGTAATGTTTTCAGGACACAGATACCTAATAAAACACTCACACCTTGCATGGATTAGTGAACTGCTCACGTGCTACACAATGAATCACATCGACTTTTCCATTTTCTAAAATGAAATTATCTAATGAATTGGATGCATGAAGATGAAAACTGACTTTTAATTCATTTATTCAGAGTATTAAAATGTTTAATAATTAGCCTGCAATGCACTATTCTGAGGCAAACAGAACCTTTTGTTCGGTTAGTTCAGTGTTCTGCTATAGTGTTTAGATGTAGAAACTGAGTTCCTGGTCACTGGGAGCTGATTCTCTGGGAAGCTGATGTGGTCTGGATTCTGCAAGTAAGCTCTACCCCACAGCAGAGAGTCACAGTGAGATGGATAAGGAGATGCTAAGCGGGTGCCACCTGTGCCCACTGCTGTTATTATGTATGAGAAAGAAAGACAAGTCTCGGGTTCTTAGACAGGCAGACAAAGGCCTCCGTCACAGTTCTCACCCACAACGCTTGCTTCTCCTAACACTGCTTCATCTCCCTTCCCCTTCTTGAGTCCACTACTAGGTTCCTCTGGCAAAGCAGAGGGAAAGAGGACCAGATAAAGCCTTCTGATAAAACTGGATAACTCAAAGATTTAGGTCAAAAGACACTTTCAACAGGAACATATCAACAAACTTGATATGACAGGAGAAACACCCTGCTAAAGAGAATGGAATCATTGCAAACATCTGTAAACTTGTTCTCCATAAATCACAACTTGAGCCACTGTGGATGAACAGTGTAGAGACAGGTAACTGTAGCATCGGTGTACTTTTAGCAAATAAGCTGCTGAGGCAAGCACACTGTCCTTTTGTCAAGAGTCATTCTAAACCTTAAAGCAGTGGTTCTCAAACTTCCTAATGCTGCGATCCTTTAATACAGTTTCTCGTGCTAGTCTCCAACCATAAAATTATTTTGTTGCTATGTTGTAACTGTAATTCTGCTAGTGTTATGAATCATGATGTAAATATCTGATAAGCAGGATATCTGACATGTGATCCCTGTGAAAAGGTCGTTTGACCCTCAAAGGGGTTACAATTTACAGGTTAAGTACACAGCAAGAATATATCAGAAAATTCAGAGCTGTGTCGACCGGCTTTTCTGTCTCAGAAACAGCTCTCAGCTCCCATGATCAGAGTCGGCTGTCCTCAGAGCTTTGCAAAACATGGAAAGCCTAAACTCAGCCCCGTCTGGAAGAGGAAGGTTTGTTGAAGAAGAATCATGAGGTCTAGCGGTCCTCACTACAAGGCCCAGGTAACTGGGGATTAGTAAACACCATTAGATAAATACTCTGCAGATTAGTGGTTTCAACTCTCCATTTAAGGGACAGACTATCAGAATGGATAAAAGCCAGGATCCATCTATTTGTTGCCTCCAAGAAATGTCGACCCCATCCACGACAGAGGACACTTGGCTAGAAGGACGGAAACAAATATTCAAAGCAAACGGGTCGAGAAGCAAGCAGGTGACCCATGAGCAAACTACAACTTGCTAGAAGAGATAAAGGTCACGCCATACTGACTGAGAGAACATCAGGAGGACATTATAATTCTAAGCATGGAAAATGGAAACACCCAATTTCTAAAAACAGACGTCCCTAGATGTAAAATCACAGACTCATCTCAACACCGTATTAATGAAGAACTTCCATATCCTAGTTGCACCAGTAGGTCATCTCAACAAACAGAGAAACGTCTGAGTGAGGAACATTAGAGAGCAAATGGTCCTAACAGATACTCGATTCCAAACAGCACAGCATATACATTTTTCTCAGCAGCCCATGCAACCTTCTTTTAAAGAAACCTTCTGTTAGGACAGAGAGCAAGTCTCACAAAAAAAAAAATAGAAAAATTGAAATAACTTCTTTCTTTTTGCCAGACAGGGTTTTTCTATGTAGTTTTGGTGCCTGTCCTGGATCTCCTCTGTAGCCCAGGCTGGCCTCGAACTCACAGAGATCCACTTGTCTCTGCCTCCTGAGTGCTGGGATTAAAATTGTGAGCCACCACCGCCTGGCTGAAATAACTTCTTGTATTTTATCTGATCACAATAAAATAAAGCTAAAAACCACCACTAACAAAAAAACCAAACTTCAGAAAGTAACAAAACTCATGGAGGTTGAACAACGCAATGAATTCGGATCTAGTCCTGAACACTTGGAAGTTTCCTTCTAGATCCTAATAGTTCATCATTTGTGAAATGGGGATGGAGATGGTTCTCTTACCTAAATGTTATAAGAAGTAAATGAAAATCATGGGAAAGTCTAGCATGGCGTCAGACCCAGAACTTAGGGAATGCCAGCCTCCCTTTCCATTCAGTTCTATCCACAGTTATTTCACAATCCAACTGTGCTCTCTAGATGACAGTCACATCTTGCTACTGAGTTTGTAAGACAATTTCTGTAAATTCTGTTAAGAGTTCAATGTATGCCCACTTTCGGTTACACTGAGCAGTTTATTATCCAAGGAAACAACAGAAACATTTATACACTGAAGTGTGCCCTAGGCAGTGCTGTGTGTGTGTGTGTGTGTGTGTGTGTGTGTGTGTGTGTGTGTGTATGTGTTCATGTGGAGCCAGAGGTCTACATTAGGATCTTCATCAATCTTTAATTCCTGCCTTTTAATTTTTGAGACAGAGTCTTTTCCCGAATTTGGAGCTCACCATTGGGTAAGAATGGGTAGCTAGCAAGCCCCAGGCATCCTCTAGTCTCCACTTCCTCTTTTACTGGTGCATACTGCTGTATCCATTTTATGTGGGTGCTAAGGATCAAACTTGGATCTTCATGCTTGCCTGGCAGGCATTTTATTGACTCAGCTATCTCCCTAGATTGCAGAATCAGGACTCTTTTTTTTTCTTCTTGGTTTTTCGAGACAGGGTTTCTCTGTGCAGCTTTGCGCCTTTCCTGGAACTCACTTGGTAGCTCAGGCTGGCCTCGAACTCACAGAGATCCACCTGGCTCTGCCTCCTGAGTGCTGGGATTAAAGGCATGCACCACCACCGCCTGGCTAAATCAGGACTCTTAATTCCTCCACATATCCTTTTCACAGTACAAGACTGCCTTTTGATATGCTTGGGATTTTGATGTTGTTTTGCTTTTTTATTTTGTATTTATTTATTTTTTGGTCTCCTGCTATACTGTAAACTTCTCCACCATATTTGAAGTCAGAAAATCTGAGGAATGGTTATACAGAGAACATCTCCAGTTGCAGCTTGCCATGGACACAACAACTGGAAATCAGTTTGCTATGGTTCCATTGTGCTCCAACTCTACTTCTCACATCACATCTCCAGCATGTGGGAAGAGCCAGTAGAACGAGCATCCCCAGCTCTCTTGTTTTGGCATCCCGTTAAAGCCCAAAGCTGCAGCATTGGAACCCTGGGGCTAGGACCAGCTTCCTGACCCAGGTTTCCGAGCTGGTGCCCCAGTGAGGGAAGATATTAGGAACAGTTATTAACAACATGGGCTGGTGCAAGTCTCAGGTGTCATTTCAAGTCTCACGCTAGTAAAAACTTTCTTCATCTAAATCTCCTTTCAGCTGAGGTTAATGGTACCCTCTCTCGAGGCTATAATAAGGGTTAGAGAAATAGTATGTATGGACTTCCTAGAATGATGTCAGGCTCCCTGTTAGGACCACAGTTTCCAGGGGAGTCTGCATCTGGGCTCCAGCTGTGCCCAGCAGATGGCATGGCACATGGGGAGACTTGACCAATGTCTGACACGTCTTCCTTAGCCTCTTGCCTGCTGCAGGCATTTGTTCAGCCCCATGCCCTGGGTCCTGTCATCACTACACCGTGACAGCTGGTCCCCCAGCCAGACAGCTTTGAGAGGAAAATCTCTGACACATGGCACTACTTTCTCTCACCTTTTAGTCTCAGTCATACCATCCAAGGTCACACAGTACATTTTCTGCCTCCTTTTGGGTTTTATGATAAAATGCATGCACATATTTTTCATTGTTGGCAAAAATCAAACCAAATCAATCAATCAATCAATCAATCCATCAAACAAACAAAAAACCCTGAAGAAAACTAAAAACTTTTGGCATACAGAAGGGAAATTTGTTTCCCATTGCCATCACCTCTTTACTCGACACCCCACCTGCCTCACTCTGTCATTTGGACCCCCCTCTGCCATCCCCAGCCTCATACAAGGCTCTGATCTCGAGATCTGTGGTGAATGGGACAGCAAGTGTTTAAGATAAAACACAGCTGGATTGAAAATCCTGACTGTGCGGTGCAGAGTAGAGAACAAGCCTGCAGGAACCACAACTTCCTCCACCCACCTATCTGCCCAAACTGCCAGAGGAAATGAAACGAAGGGCCGAGAACTGGACATGGGAACAGGTCACGAACTTAAGGAATCTGAACCCCCTGGACTACAGGTAACCCCACGTTGGCCCCAACTGAAACTCCTTGTTTCTTAAAGGTGAAAAGTTAAGACTGAGGAAAACCTTAACAGGTGGAGAAGTTGTGCCATGGAAAGTTCTGACGGGCTGGGACTGTAACAAGAGCAAAAGAAGTGGGTGAAGTAACTGGATTGCTGAGCACGGGCACCCGGCCCAAGGGGGGTAACAGGCGTCTGAGACTCCTTAAAGGGCTGAAGCTCGGGGTGAGACAAGGTAGAGCTGATCTTAACTTCAGACAGCTAAATCAGACCTCTCGGCATCCAGAATAACCTGCGGGTGTATCTGAAGGTGAACCTGAGCTGGTGCAGCACAGACTTGCATGCCAGGAAAGCACTCTATCTGTGCTGGAGGAACTCCTGGCCCAGGCTTTTCTGGACATCTCAAAGTATCAGGACAGCTGCAATAAACATATATTTTTGTACTGGCAAAAAGAAAACAGTCAACGAAAAGTATATGTTATGCTTCATTAACTCTGTGGATGGACGCCAGTCACAGTGGGTCTGTATTGAGCATGGGGCTTCTCTGGATATGAGACACAGAAATCCCTCCATTCACACATACACTTAGGTGATTTTCAATTCAATGGAAGATCTCACACACTACCCAACAGGGTGGATGTAGCAAATCTCTTACTGAGAAGAATTGAGAAAGTGTACTTATCTGAGAATCTGCAGATGGCCTTTGGTTCCATGAGCTGAATATTCATCTAATTAGAAGTCGGGTTGAAATTTCTGAGCATTAAACAACAGAGCAAAAGAGTCAACCACAGCCTTCAAAGGGCAAGAGCATGATGATGATGATGGTGGTGGTGGTGGTGATGATTATAGTTCTCAATAATTGAATAGTTATTGTATTTATTTTATATTATCATAATTATCATTAATTGCATATACATTATGACCCAATACTGTATTATCTAAAGTCCCCACACAGCTAGAGAAGTAGCTGCCAGTCTTTGTTTGGTTCCTTTCAGCTAAGCCAAGAGTTTTAGGAACGTTAAGGAACTTGTTCCTAATCACAAGTACAGGGTTAGTAACAGAGCAGGATAATTGACTTGTTGCCCCCAGTGGGTGGACTTTTCAGAACAAAGGGAAGTAACATCATTACAGACTCAAGGTAAACAGCATTCCTTACTTTAAAACAATAATCATATTTTAAAGGTTATAATCAAATATTGTTTGCAAGAGGGTGGGGTGGGAGTGTGGTGAGAACCAAGACCGGATCTGCCCTTGGGAAGTGCTATCGATCGGATTCTCTGGATAATGTGTCTTATTAACTTAACGCATCAACACCCAGGAAAACCAAAGCAGGCTGAGCTCTATAAGACTTCAATTAAAATCCCTTGGCTTTGCATTTTAGAGCTAGGGTTCTGGTGGTCTTTGCATCTGGGACAGAATACTCTGTAAAAAAAAAAAAAATTATTTTAAATTTTACCAAATTCGAAAACTCCCTAAATTTACAAAGTGGTCAACTGTCACAAAAGAGCAACAAAAACTGGCAACAGAGGCTGAGTGCAGTGTCTTCCTTCCTGCAGGATTTCAGCCTGAGTATGCACTCTCTATAAAGTATCCCCCCCCACCCCCGCAGGCTTGCCTTCCTTCTCTATCTGTTCAGCTGTGGTTAGGAAAGTGGAAAAGTCTAAGGCAGGACATGAGGATTTGGACGTGAGTACTGACGGTTGTCATCTGACCAGACAAGATGAATAAGCAGACAAATCAGAAGGCAAAGCTGGAGAAACATCATAGCATGTATGTGGGGGTGGGGTGGGGGTGGAGGGGGGCAGAGGTGAAGTCAGAGCTCAGCAATATTTCCTCCCTACAGGAGCTGCCCGTCCCCTGTAAAATTATAAATGACTCGATTGCTCCTGGAACCAGTAGGTGCACTGTATACTTCCTCACTTCACCCGACTCCGCAATCCTCACTGAAAACGTCAAAGCACCAGATAAACAAAAAGAATGCCGACCTCAGATTTTCTCTCCATGAAGCACCACACTTGCTTATTAATCTGAAGCCTCCAGAGCTATTAATGTGCATTGTGAAAATGCAATTCTAACATGATTACATAAGTTTCTTGAGGCAATTTTGCTGATGGTGCATTTAAACTCAAGCCATCAGAACATCTTGCAGGGGAAGAAACTTTAATAGTATTAATTAAAGCCATGTCAGCAGCAAACAAATCCTGTGTGTGGCTTTTCTGGTCATTTTCCATGCAGTCTCTCTGTTTAGATGAATCCCAGGGCTCTTTCTGTTCTGAGGCTTGGAACAGCATTTTTCTAGTCAGGCTGTGAACACTTTCCTCATTGAGTTTTATTTTTTTATGAAAAAACCTTCGAGTATTTTAATATTATTCCATTAGTATATACTAATTGTACATAATAGGTTTTATTGCAGCCTTCCCATACACGCATATAGTATATTTTGTCTTAGCCACCCCACTACTCTCTCTGTCCCCCTCCCATTCCCTCTGAACACCTCTTCTTCCCTTCTACCTTCTTCTCTTATGTTTGTGGTTGTGGTTTGTGACCCAGTGAGTTTCATCAGGGTTACTAAAGGAGTGTGGATGAGGGGTTATTTATAGATGCTTAAGTCCCTTTCCAGCCAGTGGCTGGAAAATGTCCTCCCTTCCCCCAACACAGTGTTGTAATATTTTATGTTTAACAACTGGTTTGGGGAGATTTAATGAATGGCAAAGTCCAGAAATGCAAAGAACAGAAAAGTAGTTTTAAAAACCATCTCCAATCCCAGCACCCAGATAGGAACACTGTTACTACTTTACAATGTTTCTTAGGCTTCTGTTGTTGCTGTTGTTGTTTCAGTGGGACTTTAGAATCACTTGTTTAACTTTTCTTGCATATGTTCATTGTACTTCCTGTTGTGTTAAGGAAAAGTATTTTCACACCAGTATACATTGTAGCTGGATATACCCACTCCTTACACTCCCAGGTCCCCGAGCCTCCCGCCCCGCCCCCGTTAGTCTTCTTTGTTTTCCCAGACAGTTTCCCCTTAATTTTCATGCCATGGTTTTAAGTGTCTATATAAAATCTAGGAACCACGCAGGCAACCCTTTCTCTTTTTCGCATGTTTGAAAAACAGTTGGATCTTTCCAAATGTCTGTCGTGCCTTTGTTTTCTCCGTAACATGTTGTGAGCATATTTTTCACGTTGCTGTCAACTGTCAGCACGAGCTTCTGTAGCATATAGTATTCCGTAAAAACTGTCCACTAGAAATGATTTCCTTTTTAAAAAACTTGAATAAAGGAAAACCAAATGCCAAACAATCCACCAAGTATTCACTCTTTAAAGTTGCAGAGCTGTGCTTGGAACCAGGGCTTCTGGCATGCTAGGCAGGTACTCTGCCACTGTGTTCCACTCCAGCCCCAAGTGTTCCTTTTATGTAGCACAACATAGTGGCCTTGTGCCCCAAGTCACCTGGACTAATGCTGGGTTGACACACAGAGCTGGGAGCATTCGGCTTTGTTACTAAGCATAAGCAAAGAAGTTGCTGCAGAACAAGACAGCAACAAGAGGGATCAGAAGTCCTCTCCTTCAAGCAAGTGGTGTCTTCATTGTCTTGTGATCATGGAGAAGCAGAACAAGCGTTAATTCAACTCTGCTAGGAGCTGGAGATTTCTAAGTGTCGGGAATAGAACAAATAAGCAGTTTCTGCTCAGATTTTGCTGGTGATATTGGATCAGCCTTCACAACTGGCTCACCTTCAGCTGGCTTCAGACTGTGCCCATTTTGGTGGAGACCAACTCACCTACCATTTCATTGGTCAGTCTCTTCCCGATTACCTTCCCCAGGCTTTTCAGAGTCTGTTGTCCATGGAGCTGTCTGTGGCTGAGACAGTGTGGTGCCAGACTACCCGTTGTCACTGAACTTTCTTGGTCAATGACATGACACTGAAGCCCCTACTTTATGGTGACCAGGCTGACTTTCAGTCATATCCTTTGCCCCGTGGGTGATGGGTCCCAGCATGCTTCAGTGAAACATGCTGGATAATTAGTACACCTGTATTAAAAGTAAATTTTCCTTTTCATTTCCAGATGCTTTAAAAAAGTCAGTGTCAGCCGGGCGGTGGTGGCGCACGCCTTTAATCCCAGCACTCGGGAGGCAGAGCCAGGAGGATCTCTGTGAGTTCGAGGCCAGCCTGGGCTACCAAGTGAGTTCCAGGAAAGGCGCAAAGCTACACAGAGAAACCCTGTCTCGAAAAACCAAAAAAAAAAAAAAAAAAAAAAGTCAGTGTCATCTACCGAAGGACTGATGCACCTTGGGGCAGATTCAGAAGCAGGGAATGAGCTGAGCTGTTCGGTTCTTTCAGTCTAGCTGAAATCACCTAACAGACAAAAGAGTTGGATAAGGTGCCTGAGCTTTTTGTGTAAGTACCAAGTGGACAGAGGCAGGGGACCTGCTGTGCAGGGTACACACTTAAAGCACTCCTGGCTAAGAGGAAGGTGGGGTGGGGAAGGTTGGAGAAAGCTAGCTAGTGCTTTGACTCCAGACAACCCAAGGAAAGGCTTGCAGAGAGCCAGTGCCGGGGGATCAGTCGATGAGTCCTGCTGGCCTTTTTTCACTTAAGAAGATGCCCAGTGAATGTGTTTCTTTGACCCAACTAAATGTCAAAGCAGAAGAACACCCTTTGGATATTCTCTAAAGACATTTCTCCTGTCCCCATCTCGGGCTCTGTATGATCAGATCGTTAAGGACAACCTGGAAAATATGTGCTTGATGCTTATTTTCCTTTGCCACTCTTAGAAGTCAGTGGCACACTTCAGACATTTGCATTAGCGCATATAAAGTATACAGAACAATGAGTTTCATCACAGACATGAGCGTTAGTAATTCTGAGATTGACAGTCAGGACTAAGCTTCCCGGGGTTCGCTCAGTTTTGCCAATACTGCTTTTCCCCAGTAACGTGCCTTTCCCCAGTAAAGGCAGCCGAATCACTGTCTCTATTTCCCAAGAACAAGTCCTTTCCATTTTTTCCCCATTTGACTAGATTCTGGGCCAAGAAATACAAACAAAAGGACTCCATGGACCTCTACAGGGATAGGCTGCCTGCCCTCCCTGCCTTTCTTCCTGACTTCCTGCAATTCATGGTGATGGATATGGGACCTGCAGATATAGAAATGGGTACTAGGACTTCTTCAGAGGCACACAGAGAGAGAGAGAGCTGGGAAGGACTTGCGCCCCTGATTTCTGTTGTGCCTCCTGACCAGCCTGCACGGTGCAGCCCTAGATTCAAACGAGGCAAAGATAAACACGGAGCCAGTGTAAGGTCCTTGGTTGTGCATTAATTACGTATGTGAACATATATGTGTTAAGAGCAGGAACGGGGTTTGCACCATGTGGTCCACAGCAGGTGCTCACACTGACGGGTGAAACAAAACCAGAGAAAACAAAGTGCTTCAATTCTGTGCAGAGCTACTTTTATTTAAGATTTCACTGCCAAAGCCCATCCATCTATTCATATGCAGATGTAACCAGAGAGGTTTATACTGCTCAAAAAAATATTCGTGATCAATTTAACATCAAAAGATCCCATTTTGTTTTGTTTTCAGAAGCAAGACAGCTGTATGGCTCCCAAGGCTTTCTAGCTTCCTCGGTGCTGGGAGGGACACCTTTTCTCAGAAAGAAGACTCTTCAGCAATGGTGGGGCTGTCATGTTCTGGGGGAGAGGGTTCCCTGCAATTCAGGGTGAAAAAGGTGGAATGGCGTGAGGAAAGCTCCCCATAAAAGATGAACAGGCAAACAGCATCTCTGACAGATAGAGCAGGAACCTGGAAGCCACTGTGTAGTCAGCACAGGAGTAGAAGGGCTGATGGGAGCCAGGGTCAGCTAACAGGAGCAAGAAAGGAGGACAACGCCTGGTGGGTAACTAAGGAGGCTCATGGCAAGGCGTTCAGAACACCCCCAGTGGTGAAGCCCTGCGCGGAGACACACCCCTTCACCTAGAGTACGTTCCTCTGGGAAAATCATGCATGGTATTAACTCTTACTTCTCTCACCCTATTGTTGATTCTATAAACCTCAGAGTGGGTGGGAAGACAGATGTCATCAGATGACTGGAGACCCTGTTAAGTCTCAGAACAGTGGGTACCTTCACTATTTAAGCTGTAGGAGGGCAAGTCCAGGAATTAACTGCTGATGGAAACGGAACCCGGGTGTGAACAAAGGAGCTGCAGGCCTCCTAGAATGAGAAGTGAGCTTGGGAAAATAAGCCACTTTATTTTTCTAGATAATTTATCTTTAGTCCAATTATGAGTAAAATATAGACATATCTGTGTACAAATTGAGAAAGAAGACAATGCATTCTTCATTTTTATTTGCGTCTTATGTTCCAAGGGAACCCTCCACCTGCTCTAGTCCATAATTCAGAACTCAGCTTCTTCCAAGGAGCCGTGGGGCTGGGAGGGGACTGGAAGGTGGCAGGAGGTGATACAGGACTTTGCTTTGGCCAAGTCAGACCTCTTCCCTTGCTTTCATTGGCCTTTTGTTTCTAACTTCAAAAAAGCTTTTTAAAATTCCCATGGGTGCCCAGGAACATGAAGTAACTTGTAGAAGTACTCAAATGAAGCGGAATGCACTGTTACAGCTCAGTTTTCTTGGTGGCTTATGGGGAGGGAGCTGGCAAAGGAAGAACTTGGGCTTTGTAGGCAGACATGCTCCATATTCCCTCGGGGGAGGGAGGACAGGGGCTCATGTAGCACAAGCTAGCCTCTAACTATGACCATGAGCTCCTGATCCTCTTGCCTCTATCCCAGAATTCTGAGTGTTCACCAGCATTTTAGCTATCAACTTGTCACCGCCCAGAATCACCCGAGAAGAGAGATTTAATGAGAAGTTATCCAGATCAGGGTGATCTGTGAGTATGACTGTGTGGCATTGTCTCCATTGTTAACTGAGATAGGAACACCCACCCCACTGTGGGTGGCACCATTCCCCAGGCTGGACTAGAAGCCATCTAAGAGTAAAGGGCGCTAGCAAGCAAACAATCAGGCAGCATGTTGACCTCATTTTTGTCTGCTCTCCCCTGTGGCTGTGGTGTGATGAGCTGTTTCAGGTTCCTGCCTTGACTTTTCAATAATGACAGACTGTCACTTGGAATCTTGAACCTTTCCTCCTTGATGCTGCTTTTCAACAGGCACAGACATGAAAGCAGAACACACCATTTACATGGTGCAGGGGTGCATCCAGAGCTGCAAGCATGCCAGGCAAGCACTACCAACTGAGCTGCACCCCAGTCCTCAGTGTGACTCTTCTGCAGGTGCTCAAACCTGCTGAGAATGTTTTCCCCTTTTGGAAACCAGCACAATGACAATAATAATAACTAATCGCATCTCTTCTGTGGTCTGACACATGTAAGAGCTCAACCAGTATAATGCCCACAGCTTTCATTCCTCACCCCCATTCTCATCAGAAAGTGATTCTGTTGGACATGGGGCATAGGTGAGGGTTAAAGCTTGACTCACTTAACTTCATAATCTTACCTACATGCTTAGAAAATGATCTCTACAGAACATGTCACCTAAAATCCCCAAACCTCTTTCCTTGACTCTTGTTCTAGCATCTAGCCACCCCACAAATTCATAAACCTTTCTCAAAAAAAGAGAGAAAAGAAAAAAGAAAAAAAAGTTAGTGAATTTCTTCTGATAGGCTAGAAGATAGTTCAGACCTACTTTGTACTATCTCAGAGGCAGACTTCTAAAGATTTTATTTTTAATTATGTACGTGTGTGTGTGTGTGTGTGTGTGTGTGTGTGTGTGTGCGCAATGCCCACAGAATCCAGAAGAGGGCGCTGGAACCCCTGGACCTGGAGTCACAAGTGGTTGTGAGCTGTCATGTGGTGCTGGGAACTGAACTCTGGTCCTCTACATGAGCAGCATGTGCTCTTAACCGCTGTGCCACCTCTCCAGTCCCTGAGCAGAAGTAGATTTCCAAATAAGGAAGGATTATAAGAACTAACCTGTGGTTACTAACCATTGACAGATGTAGCCTGATATAATGACTTCACTGACGGAGCTCTGGTTCTCTTCAAAACTCTGCAGAGCGATTCTTAGTGGCACTGGCTATACAAGAGAGTCCTTTTCTTTGACACCTCGTTAAAGCTAATTGGATTCATGTTTTGAGAGATGTCATGTGACTTTTCTGCTGACTCATGAATGAATGTATACATATGTGTATATACATCATATATGTATACATACATACATACATATGTTAAATGCAGCTCTATTAATAGATTTAACCAGGAAGGTGTTTGTGCAGACTTGGAGGGAGGATACATGCTGTATGTTGTTGTATGAAATTTCTCAGCTGCTAAATAACTACTAGAAGCCTCAGGATAAATTTGGCTTTTCTGTGAACGGTGTCAAAACAAACAAGAGGAATGGGAACTGTGTCGTACACCATGTCTTCAGGAATATCCTTTACAATGCAAACTTCTTGAGACAATTGAAAGCCACATGTATGCCAGTCACTCGAAAAGAATTCTGTTTCATTCTATCACTTACAGACTCATGAAATAATTCTCACCACTGATGCCACTGATGGAAAAGTAATCATTGTGTGTGTGTGTGTGTGTGTGTGTGTGTATGAGATTTCTTCTCACTCACTTTTTAAAGCCATCTGTAGCATAAGAAAGTGACCTCCAACCCTGGGTCATTTGTGGCAGGGTATTCTGTCCTGTTGATTCACAGAGAATAAACCCCTTGAGTGGGCCAAATGATTTTTCCTCTTTTCGTTAATAAATTCTTCCAGAATGCTTGCAAAGTACAAGTGGGAAAAACACTGTCTCTTTGTTGATATGGAGGTCATGGCTTGGGAATTAAAGGTCGAGAGAGAAGCCATTGGCAAGTGGGGTGCTTCAACCCTCACTAGTAAATTTTAGGGTTCTGCATTTATGTACGAGTTTCACATTTTTGGGTCGTAAGAAAAAGTTTTAAATTTGAAATGTTGACAATGCTACATATATTTTAAAATATATTCTCATTATTTCTTTGTTTCTACTTTTCAATATTCAGCAGCCACAGGATCTAATTCTCTTAATTCCTTAAATTGTACCCACTTCATATAAGCTGCTTAGATTTCAATATCTGGGTCTGAAAGTCTCTAGAAACCTATACACCTGCCTCCCCAATGAGGATGGTACCAGAGTAAACTACATCCTGTGTGATCTGTGGCTCTAATAAGACTTAATGCATTTACTTTCTTAGTAAACTACAAAATTCATGCAAACGCAATTGATGCAAATTTTGTTTCAGTCACCCTTAGGAAGTAGAATGCTCGTAAGTTCCACACATAATTTGGGTTAAAGGTGAAGTCTTGGGGAGCGATTTGACATGTGTGATGTCATTTCCAACAGGATCGTGGAAAGATTACCCTGCGCAGACCCTACAAACATCCCACAGAATTCATGGGAGATCAGTACGTGTCTACCCACAGGCCATGAGCAATTCTACTACAGCTTTTTTTATTTCTTCCTTTAATATGTTGCATCCTAAAAGAAGGGAGAGAGTTATTTGTATGATTGCTGCACAAGCCAAGGGAAAGCATGGTTGAAATCTCCAACATCCTTGATTTTGTCTAAGGTGGCCATAACACTACCTAGAAAATGAGGAGATAAAGAATGGAATGCTTACTGATGCAATGAAACAAATCATTCACAAATATACAAGAAGGAGAGAGCAAGTGTCCTCGTGACCAAGGACAGTGCTTTCTCTTGTGCATATGCATGTGTGTGCATGTGTGTATGCATGTGTACATATGTTTGTCTCTCACTTGCCTAGAACTTGCCAACCAGGAAGCAAACTCTGCTGGTTGGCCAGTGAGCCTCAGGGATCCTCCTGTCTCTTCCTTCCCAGCAGTGGGATTATGAATTTGGGGTGCTGGTCTTTGTTCTAGTTCTGGGGATTGAATTCAGGCCCATGTGCTTGCAAGGGTGATCTCTCCAGTCTGATTCCAGTTCTGTCTGAAACTACTGGAAACTGACAAGCTTAACATGACCAATAAGAAGGGAATTCAAGGACCACCACTTGAGCTAAGAGATGAGAAGGCTGGAGGAGGCTGCAGAAGATCACAAGAGGAAGCACAAGCAGCTGGTAGGAGCAGACTATGTCTAGAGGAGGTAGAATATCAATCCTCAGAACTCTTATGGACGGGCATACAGGGGTTCTGGAGATCTGCTAATGGCTTGAGAAAAGCTTGCTTGACTGAACAGCTCAGCAGGGACCTCAGCCTGAGAGGAAAAGCCAGCCCCTGAAGGACAGTGAGTGAGTGGAGTAACATTTTCAGAGCACAGCCATTGACTCTCATAAAAGAAGGCAGCTCGTCAAATGCTGAGGTGATGGGCAGTGCCAGCTGTGGACATTTTCAAATGTGGTGGGCACAGAGGTAATTCTAGGGTAGGGGGGATTTAATTTACTGAGTGGCACCATATATGCAAGGACTTGAGATATATGAAAACCATGTGATGCCTGGCTTTGCTGCTGCACTTGGGGACAGTGGCCAGTCCAGGCCACTCAGTATTGTTTGCGTTTCCTGCACTGCAGTAAACATCACTGACCCAAGGACTGGGCAGGAGCTCTTTGAGCATGTTAGATTTTGAGTGTGCATGCTTATGACTAGGAATTCATTCCCCTCCCCCAGAAGCAAGAATACACAGCTCAGTTTGCGTGGCTCACGTTATTTAAACTTTTCTGCATCACAGGTATCTTTTCTTTATAAACAGGAAGTCTTTCTTAGATTATACCAGCATAAATTATTTCCCAATACAGTCGGGTTTGTAACTGGTCTCCTTGACAAGGCAGGGAAGCAGGATGGGAGGATGTTTCTTAACTCGGAATCTCTTGATGCAGGGCTGTCGTGGACGGTTTTCACAGGCTGTGCACCTGCCACAGCCCCGGGGGTCGGGAGTGAAATCTCCCTGCCCCCACTTCTGTGTGCACTGTAAGGTGGGGAAGGTGGCAGTGTCCTGGAGTAGTTGGAGAGAAACACTCTCAGAACAGGACGTGACACACAGTAAATGGTATACACATTAGCCTTTTATCCCAAGTGGTCTGACAACAGGAAGTTTAAGATAGAGACTGGGTTAGCTCTCCGTGGGTGTCACTGTGCCTCAGAGTTTCTGGGTTCATCACTGCATGGTTTCACTTCAAGGACTAGGCAAATGTGGCAAGCTGGAGCATTCCACTGAAGGATCTGAGATGCTCAGCTGGTCTCAACTCCTTCGGTAGCCCTGCAACAGAGGTTTCCCTTGCTTGCCAAGATATTAAGTATTCTCTCCTGACACCAAAACTGGAATAATTTACAGCAGTTCTTGAGATCCAGGCATGTGAAGCATTACCACTGAAGACTTCCTAAAACGCCTCCAGAGCCCACCCTCAACGCTGAGGCTCAGAGTACTGACTTCAAGCAGGCTTCCGGTGACGCAGCTGTTGGGGCTGTGAACCACCCCTTGTGGAGATAAATGATCAGAAATACTTTAGACACTGTCCTCAAAGCTCAAGTCCTCTCTGGGAACACAATGAACACTAGGGAGGCAAACTCATGTCTCATGCTAGGGAGAGGAGCCTTCAGACACTCAGGGTGCTCAGCTGGGTTCTGGGTGCTCAGCAGCGTTCTGAGTGCCCCTCAGTTATCCTCACAGGCAGTCTATGCTGCCAATGTCATGACTGACCATGGGCAGGGGACACATGGCTCTGTTGGCTTTGGGACACAAGTCGCTAGGCTGTCTCTGTGTCAAAGTATCCGGTAAATACTCAGTGGAAAGGTAGACGGCTTTTTCACAACAATGAGGTAAGCTGCATTAGTTCCATCCAAATATTACATCCAGGCAGAAGAACAAGCAAGGCAGAAGCATGGCAGCGGGAGAGCATCTCCCTTTGGTACTTCAACTTGTCCAAGTGCGGTGTGGCACTGAGGTGGTACCAGACAGGGACCTCGGGGGTCAGGGTCTGGATGGCAGACATGGTCTGCAGGCCCTGCTGAGAATTTAGTATTTCTTTTTAATTTTAAAATTCCATTTGCACGTGTGTGTGTGTGTGTGTGTGTGTGTGTGTGTGTGTGTGTGTGTAAGTGTGGGTGTGTGCATACCACAGCATAGCATATAGATGCCAGTCAGAGGACAACATGCAGGAGTTAGGTCTCTCCTTTTATCATGTGAGTCAGGGGATCAAACTCAGGTGATGAGGTTTGGTGACAGGCACCGTTACCCGCTGAGTCACTACACTGGCCAGCTGTTTGTATTCTTAGGGACGGTAGAAACATCGGTTCTCAAAGCTAAGCCATGCTGGGGTCCACAGGGCAAAGTTACTGCTGTTCAGAAATTTCTGACACCAAGGCTGTTAAGTCAAACTCCTTGAGACAGAATAGGAGACATTTCTAAGGTGTTAAATCTGTATCTTAAAAGTTTCAGAATGCCCTCATCTGTGCAGGGCTGGGTTTCTTTCATCCTGTGTTAATTGTGTATTTGACTAAGGGAATCCATCGGGGTGTGCTGTGACTCATTGGTTCCCTTTGGAGAACACATCCGAAGCTTCAGGGCAGGTGCGGGGAAGTGGTAAAGCATGCCCTCGATTGAGAAATAAAGGCTTCTGTGATTAGTGTGCTCATACAACAAAAATCATTAATGATTCTCTAATTATACAAATGAGATAATTTTGTTGGAGAAAATGACTGAATGTTTTCTTCTATCAAGATCACGCCGTGCAAAGCTGAGATGGCACCCTCTCCCACCATCCCTTTAATAAGCCATTTATTCATGTACTTCAGGAATGAGATCATTGGGTCAAAAAAAAAAAAAACTTTGATGAGGAGTGCATAACAATTGTACTGAACGGCCATTTGTGTGTTGGGTGTGCGTGTCCTAATCACAGGAAAGCAGAGAAATGCAAGCCTGACTAGCAGTAGGCCATGGGCCAAGTAAGTGACTGAAAACGGAGATGACAGAAGCGTGGAGTTGTTGTGAGGAAAGGGAGGAAGAAATGGAGCATTCTAAAAAGCAGGTTTGCAAGAGCGGCATTTCTGTCAAAGCTGGTATACCAGTGTCGGAGTAAGAGACACATTCCAGCGGCCAGGGCCGGAGGCTGGTGCCAAGCAGAAGGGAGGGCATGTGACTGTTAAGTTGGGTGAGAAACCAAAGCAGACAGGACGTGGTCAGGACAGGAGAGGGCACGGGCCTCCTGGTCCAATGAAGAAGGAGGAAGAGAAGAATGCTTTCCCAAGTCTCCCAGTGGAAGAATGTAAAAGCTGGAGAATGGGGGAGAGATTGCAGGTGTGAATTCACACCAGCTGTGGTTACCTGCACAAGATTTATACACAGTCAAGATAGCTGAAATCCTGGTGTGGAGAGGGTAGATCACCTCCAGGTCCCACCCCTTCTTGAGGCGTCGTTTATTGCCAGTGGACACTTACTGGAGAAGGGAAACTGATTTTCTTTGGAGGCTCTTGCCTCTGGTAGGTCTCCCATGATCCAGCAGGTGGCCCTACACCAACGTACACACAGGCAGAGCTAACCGGACTTAGCAGGGTGTTTAAGAAAAGACAAAGTTGAGAGGGAGCATGTTGGGGGAGAAAAGTTGAAGCTGAAGGAGGGAAATCTTGGGCAGATATGATCATATTTCATTGTACACATGTTTTAAATTTTCAGTAGTAAAGAAAAAACTTAAAACATCAAAGAAAAATTAGTGTAGTTTGCCTAGTCTTTTGCCATTTTTAACATGTTTTGCATTTCAAATAATTTTAGTACACATATTTTCAGCCATTACTAGTTTTCAGAGACCACACACACATCAGTGGTGGCTGAGGTCTTCTGTGGGTCTGCAGCTGAGTTCAGGATGGCTGGCTGGAAGTGAGGTACCATGGGCTTGGCTCAAATTCCCCACAGCCACCTGGGGATGATGACAGATTGAGCCAGGGAGAGAGGCCCCATGAGCTGAGGGGAAGGAAAGTTGTCTGCTGACGTGATCTAGCTGGGAAAGCTTAGGAGATTTCAAAGTCTATTTTGTAAATCTTTAATATCTGTTCCCAATGCATGCTGGGATGTTTTCCAAGACTTGTGAGACTCTCCTTTGAAGAGCACTAAGCATGTGGTAGGATATCAGAGAGACCTGTGTTGTTTTCTCAAAGGAATATTCTGGCTTGATTAATGTTTAGCTTACACATAAGACACTGCAGAATGAGAAGCCTTGTTGGTCCAGAGAGACAGCCCAGCAGGTAAGAGCAGCTACTGGGTAAGACTGATGACTCCGCTTCGGTCTCCAGGGCCGTAAGTCAGGAGAGAACAAACTACTATAAGTTGTCCCTTGACCTCCACACAAATATGCACTCTCTCTGTCTCTCCATCTCTCTATCTCTGTCTGTCTCTCTCCCTCTCTTTCCCTCTCTCTCTCTCCCTCTCTTTCTCTCTCTCCCTCTCTCTTCCTCTCTCTCTCTAACACACACACACACACACACACACACACACACACACACACACACACTAAAGGAAGAAAACAGCATTGCAATTAGTAAGGCAGTTATAGGAGTAGATGAATGACCTAACTCGAGATCCTAAAGCAGAATTCTAGTATTTCCTGTGATGAGAAAGAAGGGGCTGAGCACCATCTAACCACTTCCTTCCTTGCTCTGGGATTCACCTGCTTTGGTGGAATTAAAATCAACACACCTGAACTTCCTGGCCTTTCTTCATGCAAAGCTTCTCTGCCAGCCTGACTTCTCTGATAAAAGTGTCCCATGTAAATAGACACCTGCCTCCTGGCACCAGGAGTAGGTGAAGATGGGTTCCACAGAACACGATGTTTAAACCCTTGATTCGATCACGTCCCAACATTCTAACCAGGATGCCCGGATTTCTCACACAGAACAGGTGATTTCTAATGAGAATTAGAAGCAAAAGTCCCACACTTTCCATGAGGTAGCTCAGTGGGGATCTCCCCATGGTGTTCTCCAAGTAGCCCAGGCTGCCTCTGTGTGCTACTCTCCCAGGTCACATAGTCTTTGCCCTCCTTGTGCCCGCTCACGCCACTCCAATCACTCCTTTATTTTCTATGTATGTCAGCAGCACTTTCCCCCAGTCCATTAAAAAGAAGGAAAGAAAACCACGGGGCAGTTGAAAATGATTCAACATTGATACACTTCTAACATGGGAATCCAAGTTGTTCCTTTCCTTTCCTGTTTTAATTGCAAGTACCCAGTTTGTGGTTGTATAATAATAATACATGGTGTTGAATCAGGGCTGGAAACTCAGGATCTCTCTCTTGCTGACTGGAACTGCCCTGGTGGGTTGTATTCTTATCTGGGACATTGGGGAAGATGAACTGGGAGAGGGGAGGAGTGCTGACTGGTGCTGGGACCTTGTTGCTCACTGAAGTGACAGGCGGGCAAAGAGATGAACCTAAAAGACAGTCCCAACCGGGTTGCCTCTGTTCTGTCAGGGGAGACATCTTCTGTTGGTGAAAATGTACCCTGCTTACTTCATTGAGTGGGCATTTCTGTTGCCAGGCTCCCTCCTAAGAAACTTGAACTTCCAGAAGGACTTGAGATGACCTGGGAACTAGACTTGAGTAGCCTCCGTTAGTCGGATCAGCCGCTAATGTGAACAGCTCTCAGGGGACATATCAAACAGGAAACAGAGAGACAAGTAAAGGAAGGCCCAGTCTTATGTTCACGTATTACCTGCCCTTGATCTGAGTCCCCTGAGCACAGTAAGTCACAGGCTGGGTCCCCTAGGGCTATGCCCAAAACCGGTTTGTTTTGTATGATTCATACCATTTAAAATCTTAAAGTTGATGCCAGCCATTTTAACAGCAGCAGCTTAATTATGTTTCCTGACCATTGTTATATGGTGGTCATAAGCTCATTTCCAGCATGGCGGCGATGGCATGTGGAACTGGTATGTGCTGCCCTTCTCTAGAATGGCAAGCTTGTGTTGGCCAAACTCTGCTCTCCCCACTCTGCACTCCCTGTGCCAGAGCCTGTGACCCCAGTTTCTATATATGAGGGTCCACATCTATGACCCCAGTAAAAACAATATTGCTTAGAATCACTATAGTTCAGTCGACCCTCCCAAGTCCAAGGAACCCTCTAGCTAATAGGCCTGTGACTGTTGCCATCAACCCCTACCACTGCCTGGCTCAGTGCCTGCCATTTGTGAAGCAAACACTCATCACCCGTCATTCACGTGGCTAAGCCCCTGTACTGAGGGACTTGTGTAATTCTCTCAACAACTTTACAAAATAGATATTTTCCTCATGTTATAGCAGAACAGCCTCTGGCTCAGAGAGCAGCTTGATCTTCCCAAAGTAACACTATTTCTATGTGGCCATTGCCTGTTCTCACTCAGAATTCAGACTGGAACAGCCCTTACACTGTGTGAGAGCGGCCAGCCTGTGTGTGCTACAGTCACAGTGTGTGCATATGGTGTGGCAGAGGGTCTGGTTCATGACATGCACCGGCCTGGAGCACCTGTCCACAGAAGCTGTGAAGAACACTTGGGAACACACTAGGGGAAATAATCATGTTGAAGGCATTACGACACAACACCCATTGACAACTGTCCCTCTAGGAAGCTGAGTTTTGTGGAAAGCATCAGACTGAACATCAGGGGCCCCAGATTCTATGCCTGGCTCTGACCAGAGGACACATGGCTTTTCAAGGAAGTGTCCCCCTGTGAGCCTTGGAACAGACGCCGATGCAGATGGCATGATTACATGGCACAGATGACAACCTGAAGATGCAGAGAACCTAACTGCTTACTGCAAACTCCCCTGCTCAGGAGAGCAAAGCCAACGCAGAAACCAGGGCGAGGGAGGCTGGCCAAGTGCTCAAGCCTGCCTTGGAGTCACTCTAGGAAGACTGACCCGCCGGGGTTTCTGTGGCCTGATAACCTCACACTGCAGGAAGCTCTGAAAAGACGGAAATGAAGGTCTTGCGTTTTCCCCTGAGTTAGCCCTAGAGTCAGGGGCTGCTGAACAGAATCAGTAGATGGAGTTGAAATGTGGGCTATTAAGCCAGGGTTTATGATGGAGTTTGTTAGGGAAACACAAAGACTGTGCATTACTGTGGCTTATGCTATCAGGTCTTTTGGGTTAACTTTGGAGTCCCGGATACATGTGAGACTATTTGGGAATAATATACAGGGTCACCCTATCTTCATTCCAGAAGTTTCATGTTTAACCTAATGGGAAATGTTGCTGCTTCTTTACAATATTTGTTGATGATAAATAACTTTGCTAAAAGGATGGGATTGATTGGTCTATAGAAATGAGTTTTGTTTATGCTGATTCATACGCCTGGCAAATAATCTGCCTTCTTTTCTTGTAACCACTTTTCATTGATCAATCTTTTGTGAGGAAATTGCTAACAAGCATACTGCGAGCCTTAATCAGGGCACCACAGCTGCATGGGGTGTTGTGTTCTCTAAGTGTCACGGAGTCCCCTGCTTCAGGCTCTCCAGGCTGAGCAGGTGAAAGCGGGGGTGGGGTGGGGTGGGGTGTTCTCTTTCTCTGTTCTTGATGGCCATGTGCAGAATTCTGAGAAGGCACAAGAAAAACTGTTCCATGTGATACCAAGAGACAGGCTCTAGTGCTTTGGAATCCTCACAAGCAAATGGGTTATGAATTATATATAAATTAAACTACCGTACTGATATGGCCAAGAAAGTATTGGCCAGATGGCCTTGAGTACAAATGACAGTGACATACATCGTGTCATCGTTTTACTATTTATGAGTCAGCTGGTGGTAGAACAGGCTATCTCTTAGTGCCAGAAGGAAGCTGGGTCTTGCTCTCTCATTTTTATTTGACACTGGCCTTGATCTCCCTTACACAATTCATTTCAATGGAGCCACCAAGACAGGACGGATTGCAATCCTACTGAAAGGCTTGTGACTGTTGGAGATACAAGGGACAATTCTACTTCGTTTCTTCTTTTTCTTTAGGAAAATAATTCTGATGTGCATTGCTTCCTGCTCAGGATCCTCTAACAAGTTTTAAAGAGATTCAGACAGATTTCAGGCTAGATCAAACGTGTGTGGTCTGTTTGTCCTGTGCTTGGAGCCCTCCCTTGGAGGTTCAGGAGAAAAAGCAAGTGGTTTCAACAGCCACCTTGCAGTTCCCATTCTGCCCAGGCCTTTTGTTGGTTTGGAGGGACCTTTCTTTTCTGGAATGTCTAGAGGCCAAGACGGAAGTGGACAGTTACCAAGTATTTGTGGGAAGTGTATCCCAGTGAGTGCTCAGTAACAGACTGTGGTCAACTGTGATAGTTTCCAAGTGGTGACTGCATGTAATCAGACCACGAAGGCAAAATCATTTCTTAACCAATTTATAGGGCAACCAGTAATGGTGCAGAGGACACAGAGCTTGGACTACATCAGGAGCCTGTGGCTTTCAGTGCTCTTGGTACCAAACTAGGGACTCTAGGGAAGTTCATTCATCACCCTAGGTCTCAAGGTTCTGGCTTGCTAAGTTGCTGGGGAGAGAGGGGGAGACATGGCTGACTAGCTCATTCTCACAACACCCACAGTCTATGCATTACAGAGCCTTTAACAGATTTTGCCTCCAATAAACCCTCAGATGGGAAGAACAGGGCACTAGTTTACAAACAAGAAATGTGAGTTCTTGGGCTCAAGACCAAAAGGGCTACCACAGGGAACTCGACCCAACTGCAGGCTTGAGTTTTCGAGGCACCATTGTTTTGAGTGTCAATGGTGATCTGCTTTTTAGGTACCACTGCATTCAGTATCTGTGGATTCTGGTTTTTAGATTTCCAGATAATGACCACTTGAAGAATGCCGGATTTATTACCCGCCCCATATCTTTTTTCCTGTTTCAGAATCACAATAGCTGTTTTCTCCGATTCTGGGTCTTAGACTATGGTCTGAAACCAGCACCAATAGTGGAGGAATTAGAAACGTAACTCTCAGGCCTGACCTCACATCAAAGTTAGCAGTGAGTGGGGTGAGCCTAGGAAGCTCCCCAGGCATCAATAGTGGAGGAATTAGAAACGTAACTCTCAGGCCTGACCTCACATGAAAGTTAGCAGTGAGTGGGGTGAGCCTAGGAAGCTTCCCAGGCACACCTGGGACCGCCAAGGACTGCTGCCCTGACCTCATGTGTGTGCTCCCTGGCAACGGGCTGGTACTTGCCAGTTCCTCACTTAGTGCACTAAGAAAAATGCACAGTGCCAACTTCCTTTGAGTCCCAGTACCAACCAGACCCAAGGATTCTGTACATGCATTTTTGCAATGCTCAAACCTGTAGCTCTGAATCCTTCATAAAAACCACAAAATTCTACACTTATGTTTGTCTTTGTTACTTCCTTCAAGTCTACTTGGAATCTAAAAATATCTTAGACACCAATTCTGTAGTCCAACATATGAGAATCCTTGAGATAAGCTGAATCCAACTGAAATAGAGATTTAAAATAGAGCAAATTCATTATTTATTCAAAGTGGTTAAGGCTGTAAATTCCTTAGAAGGTACTTTCCCATCTATTGCATCCAGTCTCACTCACTCCAGAAATACCAGTAATTTCAGGAAATAATTTGTGTTTACATGAGACTAATTTACAATCAAGATCCTTGTCTTCTCCAATGAAGAAAGAATACTTTGATGATAAAACTGATTGATATATACATATATATATATATGATTTCTCTTTTAGGATTTATTTTATATAGCATTCACTAAGTATAGTTATGTTTATAGCAAATGTTTGGACTTTAAGGTCATTAAGATTTTATTCAAATACATTCATTTTCATTACTTTTCTGTTTGAAGCATAAAACCTCTGGGGATATTAAGTGTAAATATGGACTCCGATTCCCATTACATTCATATTTAAATTAAGCATGTGAATGTGTGTATACATATATATGAACATATATTGCCTATTAGTTTAGGGCACTAGTTTAAGAATCCTCTGTGATTTTTAAAATATGCATTTTGAATCAAATTTGCTAAGAAATTTTCACAAAGGGAGAAGTGCAATATTGCCAGTCACAAGCAAAAACCTTACACATTTCCAAAATTTACTGTTTTTCCACATCAAAATAACACAGCATCATCTTCTGCCCTTTGGAGAGCAGCAGCCTGGGAGGGCAAGCCCACATCCTGTATGCTGCTTCTGCTATTAATGTGCTTACATAAGCAAGAGCAGTTTCTCTGTGGAAGCACTGGACTTGTGAGTCACCTGACTGACGGACGGGCATACAGCTTGCACAGCACTTGTGGAGTGACAGCAGCTAGTGAGTGACAGATTTAATGAGATCATTGACTTCTGCCCATCACAGAACTTCAATTATTTTATGTATCTGCCTTAGGTTTTCTGTGGCATCACTCACTAGAAAAGCTACATAGAGGTATATGAAGACTGACAAACAAATTTCCTCCATGCTTTTTGAAGACACATATTTCACATAGAGATTATTGGAAAAATAGGATATGGGGACACCACGCTTAAATTTTATTATACATATGAGTATGATTTCATTATATATATGGAATGAAAAACTGTGTTCCTGCAGCAAACATGCATTTGACACATGCATGCACCCCCAGACATGCTTGCTCGTTTGTCTCTTGATCTGAGGAATAACTTTCTCGGAGTTTTATAAAAAATAAATACAGTATTTTCCTTGATATTTTAGTTGGGGGTGTGAACATTGTCATTGCTTCAATTCAGGATTTGCTCAAAACTCAAGAACCCTAAACCTCTAGCAGGAGGGCAGCAGCCAGCTCTTCAGCTGATGGATTCGAGTCTGCCACGTTTTGAAACAAGCTTTAACGGAATGACTCAGCAGTGCTGGGCCACTCCGAGTCGTGCCAACTTGTGAGACTTCACTGGAACTATTTGGTCCCAACAATATAAATTTGTGAGAAGTCAGCAAGGGACAATGAAGACTAACTTCCTTGGACTCCTCATCAAAAATACAGAAACAATAATTCTGGAGTTTCTGAATGATAACGGTTAGTTAAAACACAAAACTTAAAAGGAAGAAACTAAAAGCTTTGAGGAGGAAGATAAAGTATAAAAGTAAGAATTCATTTCTATATGATTAAACAAGAAATAAAAACTAACTTCAGTTTGGTAGAGGTGTTTGTGTGTGTGTGTTTCTCATGGTATGCTCACTCATCAGGTAGGTCCAAATCTTAATCAGAATCACAGTCCACAGGAGGTCTAGAGTGCGTGTCCCAAGTAATTAATGTAGCACAATTAAAATAACAGAGGTGCAAACTGGGGCTCCACATACCTTATTAGTTAAATTGACAAACTGGCAGTGAGTAACAGAGTGAGGCCAGACCCTCACACCCCTTCGCTGCCATTCTCGGGGGCAGCAGAGTGTCAGCAGGCAGGAAGCACAGGGACGACGGTAAGGGAAGCCCTGCTGTGCCCACACACCATGAACGTTCATGGGAACGCTGTGCCCAGCCGGGATCCTCCAGAAGATCCTTTCAGTTACCCCAAGCATGACCTAAGTTAGTGACTTCTCATTGCTACCTCTTGGTAGCCATTCCCCATTTTGTCAAATACACACATCTAATGTCTCCCTTAGTGCAATCACCATGCAGAGCCAGCCACAGGATGAGAAAGTTGTCCAAATTCAGCAGCCGTTCTGTAAGTCAGTGGCTACTTCCTAATGTCCTCATTAGCTCAGACTTTTTAATTACCACTCTGCTGACACTGCCCTCAGAGACAATGCCACATGTATGTTAGTTAAGTAGACTGGCAGTTAGCTTGTCTTCTTGATAATTGACAAAGACGTCAGGGGCTAATGCCAAGTCAGGTTCTGGCGATCCTGTCCACGCCCTGCTGTGTCATTGTTTATGCTCTGTTAAGCCGTTTTCATTGCACCTTAGGGGCCAACAGAACATCCAACCTAGAGGCTGCGTTTATATCAATTTTTGGGCAGCATTACTGACTATACAGCAATCTCTTTCCGTGTCAAATCACCTCAACACTTGCTGCAGATAAACAGAAACTAAATTGGGCAAAATTTAAGTTTAAACATCTCAAAATTTCACACCTTTTATTACCCCATCATATTTTGTTTACAGGACACACCAATGATAGTGTTTCTCATTTTCAAGAAAATATGCTTCATAGCTCTTACTTAAAGCTTTTTCTTTTCTCAATCAAATTATGTTATTTTGACTCACTGTATTAAGTCCCAGAGTTCTCTCCTTTCGGCCTTGCTTCGTGCTTTATTATTTATTTTTACATACAGCACACACATGCTGGCATCACGCAGAAATCGGTGGGGCAGAGATGAGGGGCGTTTTGATGCTACTCAAATCTACATTAATAACAGCTCTAGTTAGACAGGCTAAAACAGCTGTTGGGAAGGGCTCTGAACCCAAAGGGCTACCAGGTCAAAGTATACAGGCAACTGGAAACATATGGAGTGTTCACTTACCTGCTTCTGCTCAACAATTATTTCCAGGTCTTCATCACTGCTTAGCTTTCCATAGCCTTGTTCTTTACTTTTCTTGTGAAAGAACAATTTTAAATATAATTTAGATTCTTTTCATTAAAAATCTTAATTCCTACTTAATAATTCTTAAAGACAAACTCTTTATTTAACTCTTTCTTGACATTAGTCTCTCGTGTACAGCAAACCTCCATCTTAACCTGTGCATTTACTCTGCCTATTCTCTTGCATCCAAAGGAAGCCTTCAGTCCTTTCTCAATACTCTGTTTTATTCTATAGTTTCACAAAGATTCTCTCACACTCTGAGATAAACAAGCAGTTCTTTGAAGACTCTTAGTACATTTTCTCAAGAACAGAAACTTCATTTAGAATTATACTATTCTTAAAATGTCAACTATTGCATTATATTTTAATGCCTTATATATTTTAAGAAGAAGAGAAGTGTTATATAACCCAGACAACAAGCTCTCAGGTTTTTAATATTTCAGTAAATCACATGAATACTAACATCGAAAATAAATAGTAATTTTAACAGATAATATTAGTTTCAAAATTAGGTAGTTTATGAAGTTGGAAGAGTATAGGCATATATATCTCTAAGTGTGATTTAGGGCCATTTCATTATTTTATTGTTGTGACTGGTCCTAATGACCATTCTTTACCCATTTTTCCTACAGCAAAATTTACAAATACAAGTTCTAAGGCTGGAAAAGCAGTCTGACCATAACAATCATCTCACAGTTGTGTTGCATAAAAATGGTAACATATTTAGCTTTTTTTCTCCCCAGTGGGAATGTCAGAAGTATAATGAGACTTCTTCACACCAATGGCAAACATAGGTAAAGGCCATTACGAACTTTTCTGTTGTCCAAAGTTGAAAACAAAACAAAAAGCAGCCAAACAAAAACCACTTTGCTTTGGATGCTATCCTCACAAATTTGAATGAAGAGAATTAGATTTCTAAAACTTCGGTCTATGGTGTCATATTAGCACTGGTCCTGCACATCAGTGTCATGACACAAGACTTCTTTACTGCAGAACATGGTCTTTTTCTCCTCCTTACAACATTTCAAAATATGAATTCTCATATTTCTCCCACCCCATAAATATATCTCTTATTTTGTGTCATTTACTGTAATACAGAGATCAGAGATTTTAAGTATTGGGATGCATAAATACTGCCCCCCCCACTTCATCCACACATTAATAAACTTCAACAATTAGGGCAGAACAAGTGGTCACAGTGTTCCTCTCAGATATCATTCTTGTCTTCATCTGAGATTCCATTTCAAGATGGATGGGAAACAAAATGAACAAGTTTGGTTTGAGCCAAGCTGGCTTCCTGTCTCTTGGCTTCTGGGTCCTCTCAGCCCAGCATTAGCTCTGAGACATTATCTACAGTCCCTCTGCCACACAGCCTCAGAAATGCCTTTCCCAGTATTGATCTGTATACGTACCAAGTAGCTCATCTGCATGACCCGATTTCTGGACAAAAGGGCATTAAGTAGAGATGGAATGTGAGTCCTTCCATCCATTTCACTGTCAGACATCCCAGAATTCTTTGCACCAGCGGCAGTGGCTTCATTGCCAGAACTTGCTGACCAGAGAACCACAGATCTTGCCCGGCAACATTATTAATAATGTACAACAATAATTGAAGTATTCCTGCATCACTGTCACGACTTTGTAAACATCCTGAAATTTTTGGCTACTTCAAAAAGCCATGGATGTGAAATTTTCTTTTCCTAATTTTTATCATGCACTTTTATGCTTCCTGGCTGCTGTTCCTCTTTAATGATTTTTAAAAACCCATCTATTATTTATTACATAGATTTTGTATTTAATCCCTTACATATGAACTACTCAGCCTCTTGGTCATAGAAACTCTCAGTTTCCCCATTTAAGCCCCTGCCTCTGACTTTGCTGACAATTTCTGCTAATAGATATAACAATGCCAGCACACACAGAACATAATCACAAATTGCAATATCTAGTAATATTACATTTCACTTTCCCCACTTAATCCCAACTCTGTCTGATTTAGTAGCACATTTTCCTGGGAAGAGGGGTCAGGAAAGGAGAGTATGTCCATAACTACTCTCAGTAGAAGTTGCCATTTTCCAGGATTGGGAGGAGGCATTTGGAGTTCTGATTCTTGTGCCTAAGCCTCTAGTCTCCACGGGACACAGAAAGCGCACAGACAGCAGCCTTGCAGCTTTCTCCTAGAATCAAGCATCATTTTCAAGTCTACCCCATGACCCAGGGGCACTCATACAGTCACTCACTTACTGATGTCTAGTGCGAGCACAATCCTCTTTCAAGCACTGAGCTGCCCACTTTGCTTAGCTGAGCCAAAGGCGGGGTCTTCAGCTCTCCTCCCTCCTCCCAGCCGGGAAGCCCTGGCTTCTTCCTAAGCACTTTTGCCAAGGCCAGAACGCAAGTCCCTGGCTTCTGCAAGATCTTGCACATCAGCCAGAGGAGTGAATCAGGAGGAGGAAGAAAGCTAATCTGTCCACTGTCCAAGTGTGAAGGGGCGGGGCTTATGTGGGAGGAGAAGCCACAGGGTAATCGCGTCCTGCGCTCCACCCACAGCTCTGGCAAGACGCAGAAGCTGAGGGTTTCACCTGAGGCAGAGAAATGAGGCCCCTCACCGCCCAGCCTTCTCAGGGAGTGCCTGCCGTCACTTTCGTGCACTCTTAACTAAGTGCATCTGAGGAAGAAGCGTTAGTGCCAGGGAGCTAAGGGGGAAAGAACTCAAGGTGGAGAAAAGAGGCCAAATGAGCCTCCCAGTTTGCTGACAGTGTCTCCCTGCCTATGAAAAGCTTTGAGCCCAGGCTGGCTGTCATGTCTGAAACTCCAAACACAGTGTCTCTTATCTTCCCCCACCATCCCGAGTGACATCATTCTGAATTCTATCTCACTAGCTTGAAACAAGATTGCCAGGTTCTTTGTTCGTCCTGGCACCCTTCGGAATGCTATCCAGCCGGATCACATCTGTGATTTCCTTAAGAACCTCCTACCTGGCAACTCAACTCTGCCCTATTCACACTCCCACCCTCTCCTCACCCTCTCCTCACCCCGATGCGCTGCTTTTCTGTCCCTCCACCCTTCCTTCCACAGAAGTAGAACTGAAAAAATGGATGTCTTCACTTGAATTAAATAAATCACAACACTTGGGAAGTTGTATCACAATGCTATTGTGGAAATTATTCCACAGGAAAAAGACTGGGCAAAATTTTAACAATATCAATAGAAGTTGGTGCCATAGTGAGTTTACAAACGAAGGAACTTACTTGTGTCAGAATATGAAATTTAACAATAATAATAATAAGTCTTTGGGCTGGGGATGTAGCTTGGTGGTAGAACACTTACTGAGAATACATGAGGCTGTGGGTTCAACCCCCAATACTACAAAAAAAAATTAAAAGGGAGTTTCAATTGAAAGATATTAGTTGTTTGTGGATTGAATGAAAAGTATTCTTCATACTCACGAGAAATGGGACTTACACAGGAAGTTTTGAAAAGGAAAAGGAATGCACAGTCTATCTAACAGATCAATTGCCCCCAATTGTAGTTTTTGCCCAACTATAGATGTCAATATGAAGGTAAAGGTTAAATATTTCATGTAAGTACTTCAAAAATGGTTTATCGTTATTTAGTTACTGCTTCATGATATATAATAGGCATATACTTACTTAAGCAAAAGTCACACATAGAATTAGCAATCCAGTGTCAGGAAGCTAAGAGTTTCCCATTGCCATTTTAGCCCTCAGCCTCAGAGCTGTCTGGGGTCAATTCCTGTCCCCCTGTGTCCCCTGTCTTTAATCTCTTCTCTGCCACCATTCTTCCCACTGCCAACAAAACTACTTAGGTTTTCCCTCACTTAGAAGGTGATTTCCTCACATCCCCGTTTCTCCTGTCTCTTCACTGTTAAGCTAGAAGGAATGGTCCACACGCTCTCTTTGCTCTTCTACATCCACCACAGTCAGGGTGATTATCAAATTGACTATCAAACAGAAAGGGTGAGGAAGACAGTGCACACACAAGGTCTCTGGTGGGCTTGTGGTGTCTTTGGAAAGTTCTGCCAAGTACAAACATCTACTCGACCATTTGGTCATGCGCATCCGTACCTAAGAAGAGAGGTAGGGCTATACATCTAGGTAGATGGATAAGAAAATGGCAGGGTGGGTGAGCTCACGACAGAAGAAATGAAGACTTATTCAGAAGCCTAGAGGACAACTCCCCTTTAACAATAAGCAAAGGAAGAGGGCACATTATAGGGTGAGACAGAGAATAAGAGGAGAGTGCCCAGTGCTAAGGAGGTGAGGGTATGAACTGGAACCTTTCCCTGAGTGAGGTGTCAGAAGTCACCAATGAGTAGGAAGAGAAGCAAAGATGGACGGCAGATGCAGTGACGGGTACATGGGTCACGGGGTGAAGCCGCTGAGAGGATTCATCATCCCTCAGGAAAGCTGAGATGTGAAAGGGGGAGCGAGGGGGCTGTTTCAAAGACAAAGATGTGAAGGAAGATTATGAGGCGAGTCAAGCGCCCCCAGCCTGCCTTTATATAAAAGTCCGGAGCACGTTTACAATTCAAGAAAAGTAAGCAAAAATGCTGAAAAGCTGAAAACACAGATGTCAGAGAGAAGTGGGGGTTAGGGGTGGGGGTGGGGCAGAAAACAGGGGCAAAGACCTTTCGTACAAATGACTTCTCTTTTACAATCATGTGTAAAGTCTTTGAGAAAAAAAAATCTGGGAGATTCCATACAAAATGCTAAAAGTTATTTTTCTCTGAGAGAAAGAATTAGTAATGACCCATGTCTTTTTCTTTAAACTTTAGAGCATTTTTCTGAAATAAAAAAGAATTTTACAATTCAAAAAAGGAAAGAAAATTTGACTGCTTAAGAGAGCCAAGTGATTGCTGTAGGGAAGGCTATAGACATCACGGAGAAGAGGAAGGCTGTGCCTTCCTCTGAGTTGTCACTGGGAGAGTTCTGATTTCTTTCCTTGAGCAGATAGCGTCACGGCACAGCCATTGTGACGGCTCTTATGGCGTGGGGTGCAGGATGGTGGCATAAATGCGCTATTGTTCATTGTGTTTAGCGTGCCTTCCACGGTCTGACAGTATTTTGGTCCTGTGTCTCTTTCTTTTTTAAGGTCCACGGTGTCAGCACAGCCACAGAGGACATTGATGAAACAGCCAAAGAAGTGATGAAAAGAAAAACAGGAAACAGGAAGGACAGTCTCTACCAAATGCAAAGGTTGATACCTATCAACTCTTCCCAGGTTGAAGTCCTGAGTCGGCTTCTTAAATAGACATGAAATGTATAGTTTTCAAACCTCTGGTTTTATTTCATTCAAATTCAGGTAGGGAAAAGGTCATTGTTACAGAGGTTTATAGTAAAGGTTAAATGTTAGACTAAAGTGTATGTGAGTGTTTGTGCACGTTCCTCTGTGTGTGTGTGTGTGTGTGTGTGTACATGTGTATGTGTGCTTGTGCACTCGTGCTGTGGTGAAACAGAGTGGCCACAGGACTCACTGTTTTACTTTACTTTTGGGTCAGACTTGAACAAACAGGACACATGGCCCACAGACTCACTTCTGAAGGCATATTACCAAGTAAGAAGAGAATACAAAGACCTCAAATATGTTGAGAAAATTTAAACTGCATTTAAAATCATGCATAAGTTCAAATATTTAGTCTTTCCCACTTTAAGGCTAACTCTAACAGGGGAAACAGCATCAGTAGCTGGGTGAGGACATGGCCATGAAGCCCAGTGGTTTTTACTTTAGCCTGGCAGACTGGCTTTTCTTGATTTTTTTTTCTTTATCATGGTCTCACTGTCTCACCCTTGTTAGCCCAGAACTCGATATATAGAACAGGCTGGCCTCAAAGTCATGGAGATCTGCCTGCCTCCTTGTCCAGGGTGCTGGGAATAAGGACAAGTGCCACCATGAGCCCTGGCTTTTCTAGCTTTGAAGTGGCTCTCAGACAGTATGACAATAAATGGTCTAGTTTCTACTACTAGCCTTTCCTGTTCCTTGCTTCCTCTTGTGTCACTCCAATGTCTGCAGTGCTTATTTTGAAAAACAATACACGCTATCACATTCCTACATATTCTTTCAGGGATTATTTTTTACATCCTGCAATGCAAAGCCATTGTTTTGTTTAAGTTCCAAAGTGGGTGCTCTAAACACTCAGGATTTTCTTCTCTCTAGCAAGTCATTGCTTGATTTGAAAATCAGATAGCTTGCTGTATTCCTAGCACTGAGTGCTGGAGACAGGTCCCATCCCTAGGATTAGCGAGGAGGATTTCTGATCAAAGGCCTAGGATTTTTATAGTTCTCAGGCAAGAGCAAGTGATCAAACAACTCTACTCTTGGAGACAAATCTATGTTGTGATAGGCAGTGTCAGTGGATGCTAATTACCGACCTCATTCTATATCCTTTGATCTCAGTCTCTCCCCACATACAACAACCAGCAAATGGCTTCACTGTGCTCTGGAATGCATGATGGTACTTACCCCAGGGTCATACCCCCGGACAGAGCTGGAACCACTCATGGCTTCCTAGAGAGACCACACTGGGTTTAAGGAACACCACTTTGGGTGTCACACTGAGGTCAAGTAGGCAGCAAACAAAACTTAAATTTGAAATTTCAATTCTGTAAGAGTCAGTCATGTGCTATATGGCTTTAAAGGCCATAAAGAAACCATTTCTTAACTCTCTGTCACCCAACAAAGCAAACAAAAACACACTCAGAGAAACAGCAAGCAAAACTGATGTGCAGTTCACAGAAAATTCTAGGTCCACTTTTCTTTCACCTAGAAGGTTCTCTTCTCCACAAAAGTCATTCTCCTTAGAAGCTATAAATACAATGGATATAAATGAAAACATTTGATCTCCTAAAGACACAAATGATTGAAAAATTATACATTACTATCTGTGTATGATACGGTCTTTCATGCTATTTCTAAGGGAAGAAGAAGCCAAGTTCTCCATTTTCACATCTCCCACCTAACCCGCCTGGTCCTTTGTGTGAGATGGTAAAATGTAGAAAAGTAGCATTTCGGATCCCAAACAGTAACTGAATCTTACTGTCTTATACCTCTTCCCTCCCTGCTTGACCCCACAGCCCTCACAATGAAGAGAAAGCTCTCCCTATTGATTCTTTGAAATATGAGAATAAAAGCTACTGCAGCTACAATTAAGACACAGGGATAATGTCCTGCACCAACAGCCCCGATGACAATATTCTCATACGTACCAACTCTGCACGGTGGGCATGAAGCCACGTGACACGTCCTCAAACACAGGTGCACTCACCTGGGCCTCTCCATCCAGTCCTTCCCTTTCTCCCCAGAGCACCTGGCTTCCTGCACCTGCTGCTGCCGTCTTTTTATAACAACTGCTCTGTGCATTATGCACTTAACACTTTGTGGCACAGAACTGCAGTACTTTTGCTTTAATGAGAAGAAAAAATATTCTCTATCCAAATCACATATTTTTTTATTCACAAATCCAGCCCAGTTTTTGACATGTTAATGCAAACGTGATAAAAGCATGATGAAATTTTGTTTCTGACAAGGGCCATCTTCAAGCTTGTTGTGCACCTTTGTGTGGAAGCTGTGTGATGGATGGACTTGCAATCAGCATTTCTGTTATAGCCCAAATGGACTTAAAGGATTTGTATTTTTCTTTAATTTTTATATACTTGGCACTTAGCTGTGACAGTTCAGAATATTCTTTTCTGTTCTGTTTTTTTAAAATTCATTTTTATTTAATGTGCATTAGTGTTTGGCCTGCCTGTACGTCTGTGTGAGGTCCTCCAGAACTGGAGTTACAGACAGTTGTGAGCTGTTATATGGGTGCTGGGAACTGAACCCAGGTCCTCTGGAAGAACAGTCAGTGCTCTTAACCACTGAGCCATCTCTTCAGGCCCCTCTTTTCTGTTCTTGACTGGAACTCTTTCCTGGAGGTCAGCCTGTCCCTCTCTCCGAGTCCCTGGATACCCAGGCATGCCCTCTCAGTGACAGTTCTCTTCTGCTGCCACTGTCACCAGGTTGCAGGGGATTTCTTTTCTTTACACCTCTTCTACAATGCTTAGAAGCTCACAATGACCTCGTTACACACAAGTCGTGGTCATTCCTAAAGGGTGGGCTTATCTAGACTTCCTATTTCTCTTTATGAATGAGTATTTCTAGGCAACTAACTATTGGTGAGCTCTTCTGAGCCACAAGATATGCAAAATCAAAAAGACCTGGGGCCACACATGGTTTGTTAATCCACTGAGCATGTGAAAATCAGTTAAGAAATAAAAGCAGCAGAGCCTAGAGGCCATTTAGCAAAACTCAGATCATGTATGTTATTATGAAGGTATTAAATATTAGCAACAGCTAATGAGTGACTGCATGGCAGCCTCTACTGAAAGACCAAGTTGGAATAACTTAAGCAGATTGCTGGAAAATGACCCCAAGTGTTCTGTGAATCTGTGGCTCTGGGAGGAGGGGATTTGATGTTTAGGGGCTGTGTACTTGAGTAACAAAGGTCATCATGAGAGGCTGCAGGACAGAACACATCACACTGCCATCAGGCATCAGATGAGTTTGCTCAGGCAAAGCCATGTTAGAAAGGCCCTGAGGTTGTTTCGTGTAGACACTTTCGTAATTAGGAATGTTAGCTTTGGTCAAGCTGAGAGCAACGTCATCAGATTGGTGCTGTGTGCAGTCTATTCTTGCTAAGGGTGAACGGGCTGGAGAAAAGGAGGCTGAAGCAGTGAGAGAAGCTGGGAGCCACTGAGGGGTCAGCATGTGACTGCCAGAAACCTGGGAAGATGTGGGTTGTCAGAAGCACTTGACCACACACCAATTTCATAAGCACGTGCTTAATCCATTGCCTTGAGAATACTTTTTCACAAGTGACTTTACAAGGCATGAAATGTCTCCATTTCCTTTAGTCAGGTTCAAACTTTCAGTAAATGGGCTGAGGATAAGCTGAGAAATTCACTTGATGCAGTAATATATAATTATTTCAGGAAAAAAATTAATGGAACAAAGAACCTGAGAGAGAGCTTTGACAAACACGAATGTTTGCAAGTAGTGATGAACACATTTGCACTCTGTGAATCCCTGAGCAATGGTTCAACTTTTCCTGTTGTTTCTAGTTGATGGAACAGAGCCTGTTTTCAGAAGCACAATGTGAAACTGTGCTGTAGAGCATATGAAAGGATTTATTGTGGGGCGGCTTGGGGGAGCATCAACAAGAATTCTTTTTGTAAATCCAGAACCGAGCTGCTGCTGGCAGTGGGTAGAAATGCTGAACTTCTGGGGTTGGGGTAGGGTAGGAATAACGGCCTGCTAGGGTGGGTGGGGAGGAATACTGAACGGCAGCGAATTTCAGTATATTTACAAATGTGTTTCAAAGGAACTGAGGCCTCACTCCAGAGCTTAGCTTTAAAACAGTGAGAAGCAGCTGTTCACATTGCACCGCATTTCACCTGCACTTAACCTGCCAGAGGCTAAAACTGTTTAGTGGGAGAAAACTTGAGTGTGATCCTGTTTGACCACACCATTTACGTTCTTGCATGGCATTGGTTGGGGGCCTCCTGACTGTGTCATTCAGCCTCTTCCATGGCTTTGGTTGGGTGGAGGACACTTTTGGTACAAATAATTTAACATAATTCCACGTTGCCATCAACATATGGAAGAATATTCAGCTCTATGTGCTCATTCTCTGATCTTCAGAAGGGATGTCTCTATAACGACTCACACTGAGGGCTAGCCATTCCCGATGCCTCTATGATTCCCCCAGCCACAGTTTCAATCTTGGCATTGTTCTCTTTTGGGTATGCTTTAGGAATCCAATTCCAAATCTGAGGCCGTTTCCCTTAGGAAAGCTGCCACAAAATCCAAGAGATACATCGTGGAAGACGGGTGGGAAGAGTATAAGAGCTAGTGGGCTTGGATGCCTGTAGTGAAACAGTGTTTGCTGCACCTGACAACCCAGTTGCACACACGAACTCACGATGGCTGTGACAGCATCAAGACCTGCACAAGGTCAAGCCAGCATGGACCCGGGAGAGGCTCACGGAGTCCCGCCCCTATCAGAGGAGCTATTGGCAATTGCTAGCAGCTGTGGGAGGGAGAGGCAATTTTCTCCAGGGATGTGGGCCCTGACAGGGGAGCCACATGCACTTGTAGATAGTCCTACAGCGGGGCACATATAGACAACACTAAATGCACTTGGTGTTTGGTGGTGGGCATGGGAGAGCTCATGAAATTGGGAGGGAAATGTGTGTGGGGCAGAGGAGAGGAGGAGCTGGAGGGGAAAAAATGGGATATATTTGGATCAGATGCAAATATATTCCATGCATGTATAAATATTAAATAGAGGCTGGTACTCACCTGAGAGCACTGTGAATGTTACTTGGAAGCAGTCACAATCTCTGATTAATTTCCCAGAGTGAGCGACATACTGATTTAGTACTAAGAGACCGAATGACTGACAAGTGATCACTGTGGATGCCATTTTGGATGGAGGCAGATCCTGGTTTTCACAAAGGCTGAAAACTCTTGCTGTCTTGTATAATGGTCCTGAGTAGAGAGTGTGGGGCCTTCAGGGCAAACTGAGTAAAGATTTAATAGGAATCACCATGGTTGCACCATGCCCCGATGGAAAAATGTTTAAGCACAACAAAGTAACTCCTGATTGAAAATAAGAATAAAGTACATTATGAGCCTCTACCACTGTAGGGCGATCCGCATATTTCCTTGAGTTTTTAAAGTTTGTTTTTGTTTTGTTTTGAGCTAGGATCTTATCTCTGTACCTCAGGTTGGGCAGTGACTTGTGATCCTTCTCCCTCAGCCTCTCAAATGCTAGGGCTACAGGGGGGTGCCACAAATGCCAGGTTTGCACTGTAGGTGCTCAGTAAATGCTTTCAATAAACAAATTGCTTTACAACAAACGACAATATTACCCCATCACTCTAGCTTTTCTTAATGTTTCTTGTTTCTTTTTTTCACATTAAATTTATTTACTACGTGTGTGTGTGTGTGTGAGTGTGTGTGTGTGTGTGTGTGTCTGTGTCTGTCTGTCTGTCTGTCTGTCTGTGTGTGTGTGTCTGTGCAGGTATGCTTGCACCAAGATGTGTGTGTCTGGATCAGAAGACAACTTTTGAGAGTCAGTTCTCCCCTTACACTGTGGATTCCAGGGTCACCAGGCTTGCAAGGCAAGTTCTTTACTGCTGAGCCAACTCACCAGCCATGCTTCTTGTTTCTTAATACTATTACAGAAAAGTTGGATAGAAATGCTTTCAAATTATGATATCTATCCACAGACACAATACTATATGTATTTAGTACCATATATAATAATACATATTATATATATATTGAGAATCAAGAAACAGTAAGAAAAGTTAGAGTGATAGGGTAATACTGTCCTTTGTTATAACACAGTTTATTAAAAGCACTTACTGAGCACCTACAGTGCAAACCAGGTATTGTGACACCCACCCGCAGCCATAGCCACTGGGGCTGGGGGAGAAGGATCATAAGTTGCTATCCAACCTGAGGTAGACCTAGTGCTCTCTCTCTCTCTCTCTCTCTCTCTCTCTCTCTCTCTCTCTCTCTCTCTCTCTCTCTCTCCCTCTCTCTATGTATCTATATATCTCTGTCTCTCTCTCCCCCATGTGAAGATATTAATATGTACACACCTATGAATTCTATACATTAATGATATTATAGTAGAAAAACTGTGGTGGGTTGTATGAGAAATGTTTCCCATCGTCTTGGGTATCTGAACACTTGGTGCCCAGTTGATGGCACTGTTTGGGGAGGTTTATTTAGGCGTTCCAGTTTTGATTCCTGCTGCCTGCTGCCAGGCTGTTCCTGCCATTATAGACTTTAACCCTCTGGAACCATAAGTCAAAAAAGTCAACTTTGTCTCCTATAAGTTTCCTTGGCCACGGTGTTTTATCACAGCAACAGAGAAGTAACAAACACAAACACTAGTCATTCTTTTGACTCAGCAATAAGCTGGGAACACCTTTCCATCCCCGGCATGCCTGTCTAAGTTCACCTGACATTAGTGGCTTCCTGTTTAGAAAGTTTAAGAACCCAATCATCAGGATTAAGAGTCCAGTTAACCCTGGAGGCAGTAATGCAGCCAAAGACTATCTGCAAAGCCCTGGTGGTCCCTGAGAGTCTCTTCGGAGGTCTGTGGAGTGGGGCGTGTTTTCATAAGCAGCCCTAAGGGCACGTGTTTTTCACTGTGCGGACCTTCGCACTGGCCTGTAAAGGGGCTGTTTGATCTGCTGACCCCTAGACACAAACCGAAGACCTTAGAGCAGAATGTGCAAGTGTGTCTGAGCTACCCATTTTGACTAAGGAATCTGGTATTTCCCCCTGAAAATAGGTGAGAAGACCCACCGATTTCAAAGTCAAAATTCAAGATTTCAATAAAATCCAGACTTTGAGGAAAATGTGTATTTTCCATTTTTTATACTACCAGCATTCAACAGCTAACGAGGTTTCCAGTGGCAACCTTAATGAAGTGTGTCTTGATGTTGAATGGTGAAGTAGAACAGCACAGATGACGTGAGCCAATGAACTAGTACTCCCAAATGACCGACACCCTTCACGTCTCCAAAATAACAAGTGAGTTCAGAGCCATTCCCAGTGCAGGGCAACAAAAGAGTTTTCATCTAAGAAGGACATGGAGTTTGCTGATGCAGCTTCAGGTAGCACTGTCCTACTAAAGATTTAGAAGACAAAAAGTGTTTGTCATATTTTTCTGTGGCAGCCAAGAACATCTACAGTTATTGTGAAAGACATGGAAGCACATGCCTCTCTCAGTGTGCACTGGATAAGGATGATTTTTCTTATTCAAAAGAGAAAGACATACAGCAAGAGTTTAGATGCAGAAGCAGATAGGAGACCCCATCCCCCCACTTAAATTCCTTATTAAAGGAATTTACAACAGCATAAACCAAGGCTGTGCCTCTTGCTGGAACTTCTTTGCCAGTGGAGTTTTTTTTCTTCCTCAAAACAATAAATGTATTATTGTTATCGCTCTTTTTCAGTGAGTTTTAATAAATGGTTAAATCCTTCTCTAAGTTTTTTTCTCAAATAAGCCATTTTCAGGGTCTGCAGTTAGTTTTGAGTCTACAGGGCACCAAGATAAATGTTTGAAGCTACCAATACAACAGGGAGAGAGCAGCCTTTCTCTGAGGTGGCAGAAAAACCACCTTGCAAAAGCTAGTTTTTTGCATCTGAAGTTCCCGTTCGTTTACCTAGAAAAAAGGACCCCAAGAAAGACACGGGGATAGCCAATGATGGAGAAATGGATGAGATCTACATGAACAACATGGATGTGAGTGGGGGTAATGAAGGGCAAGGGTGGAGAGAAAGAGAGCTTAGGGGAGAGGGAGATCTCAGCTGGATCAAGAACAGAGAGGGAGAACAAGGAATAAAAGACCATGATAAATGAAGACCACATGAGAATAGGAAGAAGCAAAGTGCTAGAGAGGCCCACAGAAATCCACAAAGATACCCCCACAACAGACTGCTGGCAATGGTCGAGAGACAGCCCGAACTGACCTACTCTGGTGATAGGATGGCCAAACACTCTAGAAACCCCATCCAATGACTGAGGGAACCAGATGCAGAGATCCATGGCCAGGCCCCAGATGGAGCTCCAGGAGTCCAATTGGCGAGAAAGAGGAGGGTTTGTATGAGCGAGAATTGTTGAGACCAAGGTTGGATAAAGCACAGGGACAAATAACCAAACGAATGGAAACACATGAACTATGAACCAATAGCTGAGGAGCCCCCAACTGGATCAGGCCCTCTGGATAAATGAGACAGTTGATTAGCTTGATCTGTTTGGGAGGCATCCAGGCAGTGGGACCAGGACCTGTACTCAGTGCATGAGTTGGCTGTTTGAAACCTGGGGCTTATACAGGGACACTTGGCTCAGCCTGGGAGGAGGGGACTGGACCTGCCTGGACTGAATCTACCCGGTTGAACTCAATCCCCAGGGGAGTCTTTGCCCTGGAGGAGATGGGAATGGGGGGTGGGCTGAGGGGAAGGCGGGGGGGGGGGCGGGAGGGGGGAGAACAAGGGAATTGATGGCTGATAAGTAAAATTAAATTATAAAATAAATAAATAAAAAAATAAAAATAAATAAAAAATAAAAAGCTAGTTTTTCTTCCTCCATTTTCTTCCTTTCTTTCTTCCTTCCTTCTTTCCTTCCTTCCTTCCTTCCTTCCTTCCTTCTCTCTGTCTCTCTGTCTCTCTGTCTCTCTGTCTCTCTCTCTCCCTTTCTTTTACTAGAAGCTCTGAAATTTTCATTTGCTGGCCTGGAAGGCAAATCACAAGTATTTAGTCCACAGCCTAGTAATTAATTTAAGCGAGAAGAGAATTGAAATAGGAACTGGTAACTGGTAGGGTATGCCAATGTGCGATGACCGTAAGAGACCTTCGATGGCTTCACTCAGTCCTATGTAAACGTGCATCCAAGAGTCAACACATTTCATTTCATTTCCCTCTTTCTAATAATGCTAAACAAAATCAATTTATTTCATTTGGATTCTGTTGGAAAGTTTCATAATAGGCCCTGTAAATAAATTATCCAATTAATTTTCTAGTAAACAACTCTGTGCTATTTAGCATGTGTTTGAATTATAATGCTGTAGAGTTCATAAACACTGTATTTGGTCTAGGGCCCATGGTGCTCATAGGCAATTTCATGAAGGGAGATAGTGGTCTCTTTGTTTCTAGCTGAGGAAATGTATTTCAAGAGAAGAAAGTAATTTGTCCATCTGTAAAGTGCTAGAACATGGAATCAATTTCAGGTCTGCTGATTTTCTATTCCTGACTGCTTTGTTGTCTTTGGGTTGAAGAAAAGGAGCCTCTGTTTATCAACAATGGAGACAGTGGCACCCAGGGCTGGCTGGGTTCTGAGATTCCTTTTAGAGTTGAACATAGTTCCAGATCTCCTAAGTCACTTTCTTTGTCCTATAAGTGGTGTGGGAAACAAGGTATGTCAAGCCATAGTAGAGTAGTTATGTTATTAACTTTCCTTCTTAGCACACCAGTGTAGCCTGTGCACTGACTGGGCAGCTTTGGTCTCCCCAAACTCCTGGGTCAAATATGCTGTCAATAAGACAGAAATAGATGAATGGCATCCTGAAATGCTTCAGAGGAACCACAGGGTGGGGCGTGGCAGAAATGTGAGTTTTCCAGGCTACAAGCCAAAGGGCACTCTATATATACTGTTGACCTCCACCCTGTAGTCACTCTTAGAGGTGACCAGGTAGGTCAACACACCACTCTTCTGCTTGCTGACTGGCATGGGGCAGCTTTGAGTGAGCCTGTGGACAGTCTCACATTTAATGGCTACCGTCCTCACTTGAGCCACTTAAAAAAAACCAGGGAACCAAATAAGGCCACCCACTCTTCTCTCCAAATTCTCCTAGTGTCAGCTCTTCTGGTTCCTCTGCCCAATTCCTCTACAGTGACGCCAGGATGATTCAACTGGACTTCATCAGTGCTTCTCCTCACACTTCCTGCCTTACCACAGACCCAACCCGCTTAGTTGGACTAAAGCTGCTGGACCAGGCTTTGGGTTCCCAGTTGTGGAGGGAAGAGGAATCAGCTCTAGGTTAAAAAAAAAGCCTGCATTGTAAAAGTATGGATCCAGGCTTCCTGGGGCCTATCCAGAGCCCTTCAACAATGGGGTGTTTAGCAACTATTCCTGGAATATCTGGTGGGGTGGAGGGAGAAGATGGGTAGGCTGCAGCCATCAAGGTAGGTCCAATTCTAGGGGAAGCAGCGGCTGAGCAGAAGTAGTGATGGTAACGACTGCTCTCTGCACACTGGCCCCAACATGGACATAGTGGTATCTCAGCAGACAGTGTCTTGGCTTCATTTCCTGTTGTTGTGATAAAATACCCCAACAAGGGCTGGAAAGATGACCCAATGGTTAAGAGCACTGGTTGCTCTTCCAGAGGATTCAGGTTTAATTCCTAAAACCCACAAGGCCACTTGCAACTTTCTATAACTGTAGGTTCAGAGGATTCTTTGCTTGCTTCTGAACTCTGAGGGCACCATGCAAAACTATATACATAAAGTGAAATGAAATGATACAATAAAAGAAATTCCCTGACAAAAGCAACTTCATGGAGAAGGGTTTATTTGCCTCACTGTTCTGTGTTACAGACCATCACTGTGGAAGTCAAGGCACAGGAACTTGAAGTGGCATGGTCAGAGCAGGGAGTGATAAACTAATGCTGCTAGCTTTCAGCTGGCTCAACCCAGGACCTCCTGCCTAAGGGATGGTGCCACTCACAGTGACTGAGTCTTCTCACCTCAATTGATGTAATCAAGATAATCCCCCACAGATAAACCTGATCTACAATTCATCACTGAGACTCGGTTCCTGGGTAATTAAGATTGTGTCAAGTGGACAGTTAAAACCACATCACAGATAGTGGAGACAGTAGGCAGCACTCAATGGGATACTCAAGAGTGCTCTCCATACATTTATATACATCTTTATGCAAAGATGATGAAATGTGGATGACTGTTAAACATTTTGATTCTAGTAAATGTCCCCTGGGAAGGATGGTTTGCTATGTGCTAGCCTGAAGACTGTATGTTTTATCATATTTAATTTTGATACTATTAGTTTATTTATATTTTTCCTGGCTTTCAAATGAGGAAATAAAAAGTTCTATAAATGTAGCAGATTTTCTAGGTTTCTATCAAAGATCATTTGACCTATTCATGGCAGAGGAGGGAACACAAAGTTCCAAGGCTTCCTGACTTTGAATATGGGATGGGATATATTTCAGCTCACTGTGACCTCCAACATGATTTCATCCAGTGAAAATAAGAACTGAATAATGAAGAATTGATTCTGTTGAAATTTACAAAAAAGAAAGGAAAAATGTAAAAGGCAATGATCTTTTAGTACTTTGAAGAATAAATTCCTGACTTGGGAACACTGGTGCAGGTAAGAGGTCTACATCTAGGATCAAGCTGCTTGGCTCAAAGCCAGCTCTTCCAGGTACTGGCTGCATGGTTTTGAATGAATGATTTACCCTTCAGGTCCAAGTTTCTTCATTTGGGAACAATAACACACTCTGTCTTCTTGAGTTGCTGAGCAAGCAAATCCATGTAAAATATTCAGAATAGGTCTTCTTTGTTTTTTTTTTTTGGTTTTTCGAGACAGGGTTTCTCTGTGTAGCTTTGCGCCTTTCCTGGAACTCACTTGGTAGCCCAGGCTGGCCTCGAACTCACAGAGATCCGCCTGGCTCTGCCTCCCGAGTGCTGAGATTAAAGGCGTGCGCCACCACCGCCCGGCCCTAGGTCTTCTTTGTGTACGTGCACACGCATGTGTGCATGGTCGTGAGTGTTTGTGGGTTTGTGTACAGGTGTATGCGCCATGTGTAGAGTATAGAGATCAACTTTGAAGGGTTGTAGCAGACGGGAGCACGGCAAACATTGTAGAAAGGTTTTGCCCTTTTACCCCGTTTCTTCTCCCTTGCTTAAAGTTGTTACACACCTAAAGCTAGGTCTATTTCCTTATTTGGCCACTGACTAATTCCCAAGACAAAACACCAAGGTCTGACATCAAAATTCATTATGTGGTTAACATGTTCAATCAATCAGGATTTACCAACTCACCCTTTACAGACTGCCCCCCTTTCTCCTTAAAAACCCACTCCTGCAGAAACATTCTCTCTTGCTGCTGCTGCCTTTGCAGCGCCCCCCCAACACCTTATCCCTTTGGGGTAATAAATCTCCTTTGTGCTGAACATTTGGTGTCTGGGTGTGTCCTGTCCCAATTCCAAGGGGACCACCCTTCCGTACAAACCTTGGGTGTCATTTTGCAGGCACTATCCACTATCCACTTTTCTCAAGACAAAGTTTCACATCGGCCTGGAACTCGCCAGGTAGGTTGGACCGCTGACCAGCAAACCCTCAGGATTCTCTCGGGCTCCAAGAGCCTCCTGAGGATTGAACTCAGGTCCTCCTGTGCTCAAGGCAAGCACTTTACTAACTGAGCCATCTTCCCAGCCCAGAACGGTTCTTGTCTTGGCAGGTTTGATCACCCTCTGTATTACCTGCCGTTCCCCTTCCTTAACTCCCCGTCCTGTCTTCCATCCTTTCACCCTTGTCTTCCAAATTTCCTTTTATCCTTCTTTTCCCTTTTCTTCTTCTTAACAGGCTGAATTCACAGGATATAACCACCAAATGATCTTTCTGGCAACATGGCAAGACTCATGAAAGATGGTTTAGAAACTCAATCTTGAAGTTAAAAGACTATTTTTTTAGAACTGGGACTTAAAAATAGAACCTGGCAAGAAGCAGCCTTGCTGTGTCAACTCAGAAAGCTGTCCCGAGGGAACCCAGCAGCATTTTATTTTAAGACGACCCTGGATGGCTCAGCTGCCGTCCATGGACACATCAGAATTTCCCTTGATGCTCTGCTTTCTTGGATGTCTGAACCAAACAACAGGAAGCATTTCTAGCTCCACCAAACCCCCACCTTCAGCCTCACAAAAGGGCCACCTGAACCAGACTCAGATGCTATGGTCAAGTAACTGCGGGGAGCTCCCTGGCCACCTGGTTTAAAGTTCACCTCTTTGTTAAGTCTTCTAATGCTAACTGGATTTTTAAAGCAGCGTGTTTCAGGGATGGCTCAAAATATCAAGGACACAGATAAAGCTACAGATGACAGCTTTGGAGCGTAGCAAGAAGAGAACTTTGGTCTACGTCACCGTCTGGGCGCTAGCCTTGTTTTTATCTTTGTTTGGTCCAGATCTTCTCATCTAGACTCTTTTAAGTGCAGTGTTCCTATTTTCAAGAGTTTTAACACAGCAAGTGCTGTGATTTCTTTTCTTTCTTTCTTTTTTTTTTTTTTTTAACTCTCAAAAAGTCAATTAACTAATAATTTTGTAGTGGTTAAGAAAAGGTACCAGAGTCAATTAAAGCAAAAGGCTAGATGAAACAAAAAATATTCAACAAGCCAAGTGTGAAGGCTCATGACTCTAATCCTTGCACTTGGGAGGAAGAAGCCAGAGGACCATGAGTTTGAAGCCATCCTGCGCTACACAGCAAGAGCTTATCTCAAAAAGAAAAAAATAATCACAATATATACAATATCATTAATTGACAGCATGATTGAGTGAGTCTTTTAGTTGCTGTAAACACTGTTCCTGCATTTGGTATACTTAGAGTTTCCTGATAATTGCACTTTTTAAACAGTTGCTAAGCCTAAGATTCTACTCAGACACAGCAGAAAGAAAAAGTTGGCATTGGATGTACAATGTGCCACAAGAAGGAATGTGCTCAGTGGTCACCAAATGCATGTTGTCACCCCATCACCTGCTTAAGGAGACAAATCAGGTGGCAAGACACAGGGGTAAAATCACCATCGAGGAGCCAGAGATAAGCTGTCTGCAGAAAGAACAGAATGCCCAGTGTTTTGATGAGACAGAAGGAAAATTGGATATAACTCCTGTGCTGGTTTGGAAGATTTTTTTTTTTTTTACTAAAAAAAATCAGTAAAATGGCGTTATCAAAATAAACTTTTAAGACAATGTTCGTGCATGAACATACATGCATATATTTTCAGATGACAGAGGATACTCTTTTCTCTAGCATTGTTTCCTGAATTAATTAGACACAGAAAATGGTCCTTGTATAAACCTGTAAGGAAAGCAGCATAGTTCATGGTAGGGAGGATTTTGAGGCTATGACAATCAATCAATCTCTCCCTCCCTCCCTCCTTCCCTCCCTCCCTCTCCCTCTCATTTTTGTGGGTTGAACCTAGGGCTCTGAACATCTGAGGCAAGCCCTCTACTACTGAGCTCAAATCTTTGGCCCAGGGCATGGAAGAGAACTGTGCCTGAACCAAGGCCCATAGCTCCCACTTGTCTGTCCAACCAGTTTGCAGTGCAAGCCCTTAACAAAGCCCCATGGAAGAAGTATTTTAAATTAACCATCTGACTGATAAGGACCAGCACCCCATGCCAGCTTGAGTAACTCTGTTGAATTAATGAGACCAAGCAAATTAGGCCAAAACAATCTACCCCTGTAACCTGTAATTCATACACTAATATTAGAGAGGGGCCAATCAAACCACAGAGGAAGGTTAAATTTATTTTAAAGTTATTAAGACTCATGATGCATGTATTTTAGAATGCATCTCAATATTGTCCTTTGGGTTACAAGTAGCCCCATTCTTGTCCTCATTGCCTGGTTCCTTCTTGTTATTTATTGAATTCCTATATTCATTGTCAAGCACTCAGAAGTTCCAGATATGAATCAGGCGAGGATTGATTTTGTCTGATCCTAGCATGCAATGAAGAAACCTGCAAAATTTCCCATTCCTCTCCTGTCAAGAGAGTGTCCATAGTCATTTCAGAATAATTACTGGTGATCTTTGTATTTAAAAATATAATCCAGGTAGTTTAAAACAGTTCTTAAGTAGATAGTCCTGTGCTTGGCAAAGTGACCATGACAGCCTATGTAAATTTCCAATTTCCATACTGTTCAGACTCCTATGCTACTTAGAATGTAAAACATCACAGATACACTGTGTTTGGGTAGCATGTGAGTGTTTGCAAAGCACCTCTGTTGATCTGTTTAATACTCACAGAGTGTTTACACTCATTTTATTATCATGATAGCCCCAATGAGTTCATGATAATAAAGGTTTCTGAGCATTATCCATGGGGCCAGGCATACTCAAAATGTTTTACATGTATTTATCCATGTTCTTGTTATAATAGCATGCGAACTTTGTCACAGTACAGTTGAAGAAACAGAGAAAATGGAAGAAGTAGCTTCCCAAAGAAGAGGTTGAGTGTGTACAAATGCTCCACACACACTTGCAGAGACTCCCATCCAGTAAGTTTATGGTGGGTTCGAGAATCAATATGACTTTAAAAAAGAAACATCCCAGCCATGCCTTTAGTCCCAGCACTCAGGAGGAAGAGGCAGGTGGATCTCTGGGAATTCTAGGCTACTAGGGCTATAGTGAGACCCTAACTAAAAAAATCACAGCCCCAACTGAACTGTGGTTTACAACTTGGCCAATTTTATTTCTGGCTAATGAAGAAAATGGTTAAATTTAGAGAAATCTTCAGTAAAGTCAGGAACCACTGTATCAGGGGAATGGTTGATTTATGTAGGGCAGGTTTATTGTGTCTGGTAAAGGTGAAGACTTCCTCATGCCTGGGTCCCATAAGCACCACACAGCCTCAGTCTTGGCAGCTCAGTGAAGTATAAATGATGCATTGAAATTCCTAAATCTGTGATGGACACTTGGAAGGCTCATCTCTTTGTGCCATGGGCACAGGTCAAGTGCACCATCCACTCAGATTAGCATCTTGAAAGGCAAATCATCCAGGAAGACCAGAATGGAAGATACTGAAAGCTTGAGTGGATGCTGACACTGGGCTGCCTATCAAGACATGCTCTGGGGTGTTCCCACCACAGAGAGGTAAAAAAAAAAAACAGTGGGAAACCCAATGGGATGACTGTGGAGGCACTGTGAGGATTCATCTTCACATGCAGCCCGCACTTCTTGGATTAAGACGATCTATTTCTCATTTGAAAGCCTGTGGTCAACTTTTAAGCTCTTGTCCTCGTTCGCCTAGAAGCTCAATGCTCTTATGTAAGGATGTGCTCACGTTCTCTTAGCTATGGCAGGATGTCTGACATAAACAACATGAGAAGTGGAACGATTCATAACTTGTCAGTCTTGGTGGGGAGGAAGCGTGGAGCAGCTCACATCATAGTGGACAGGACAGAGAGAGGGGACAGGGAGGGAATGGGGACCAAGGAGAGCCTACAAAAGGCCCACAGTGACCTATTTGCTTCAGCTGGGCCCCGCCTCTAGAAGCTTCCCTACCTCGAAACAGTGCTGCCAGTTGGGAAGCAATGTTGAACATATGAAACCATAGGTGTCATTTTATATTCAAACCAGAGCCCAGGGCCACAAGTCCACTTCCTTATTCACCCACGGTGACGCTGTACCTAAATTCTGTGTCACAGTAGTATGTTTGGCTAGGGCTATGTAGCAGATGTCAGCTTGGTTAATCCACTAAAGGCTAAACAGTATTTTTTAATTCTTTCCCTTGGACCAGTTGGATGAAGTGTCAGCCACACTAGAGCCCCAGAGCCCCAGATGCCCCTGCTTAGGGTCCATGTCAGTTGGACATGACTTCTAATTCAGTCATTGTTAAAGAGCCCAGTGGACTCACAGCCACCATTGTCATCCAGAGTCATTGATCAAATGCTGTGTTTTCCTTATCACAAAGCATACATCTTTGGATCTAGCATTACTAACTATATAGTTGTTTTTTTTTTTAATCTCTCCTTGATTTTGCTTTACACTTTTAGATCATGGAAATAAGCTGCCAGGAACGGCAGCTCTTCTATTTAACTTTGGCACAATCATCTCATGAATATTATTTATAAAAGGGAACAGTCCTCCAAAAGAATGAAATCTGAAAACTTAACCCTAGTTCTTTGCACAGTACATTTCCACTGAAATGATTGAAGGGCGATTTGCATGTTAATTAAGAGTCAACCCTGCAGCTAAGAATATGTTGTCAGACACCATAACATCATATTTTGATTTTAGCACTCTGGCCAATTCCTTTCCACTTATTTCCCAGCACTCACATGGGTGATATTTATTAAACTATGGTATTAAATATTGCATAAAGCAGAGCTTTATAAAAGTTGTATGTAGTTACACTTCCTTGTATTTATCTGTGCTGGCTGGGCTCTGCCAAGTCAACAGTACATGGCTTTGCTCGCTGAATGTGTTTGAGCCCGAGTCCTCTTCTGTGTGGGACTCAGATGGCTCAGGTGAGATTACTTCTAGTGTTTTCAAGTTTCCCCATTCTATGTATCTGTGCTTATAAAGAATGGTACTGCCTTCCTTCACTTAATAGAGAAGGTACTGTGGTCCTCTTCCCTCTGGGTTTCCCAATGTTTTCACGTGGCACTAAGCTTTGCTTCTCATCATGTACGGGTGTTCTGATACTGTTACTGCTGATTGCTAGTGCTAGGAACACTGCTCAATGTTTTCTTACTTTTTCTTTGTTTAATTTCCACAAGAAGCACTCTACTACTCCTATTTTATTAATGAGGAAACTAAGTCATGAAGGTCCTGAGTTTTCTCTATCAGCTTACTTTGCAGTGAGTCTTGGAGCATAATTCAAACCTATCTAATAATTCCTTTGTCCCCATACTAACAATAGTAAAATAGCCTCAAAGAATTCAGGACCAGCAATCTGAATTCCACATCCCACCTGCCAGCAGTTCATAACCCTTGAAAATCAGGGGTTTGTCTCAGACTTGGGGGACTACCTGTTTTCCTGAATGCTGAATATATTCCCGAGTGTGTCTCCAAATGCTGGAGTTTTGTCAGGGTTCTCCTTCACCCCAGCAGCTTCTGCGATTCTGTCTGGTTATTTATGCTGTATGAAGACCAATAGACTCCTCATCTTTAATAGGATGCAGAGCTCTGATGTCTCCTAATTTGGTCTTCTGTAACTCTAGACAGGCATTCACTGGCACCACCCATCTGTCATCTCACTGGTGTATTAAATACTGTAAGAACCACTATTTCCATATCATTAAGTTTTAGATACAAATTTGAAAGGCAAGGTGACTCTATCTATGGCTTTCCTCCGTTTGATGACAGCTGGGTCTTGACAACAGCTGGACAGTTAGGATCATCATGTACCCCTTGACCAGCAGGAACTGGCTATTTGAGATGCATAAGGCCCCTGTTTCCTCTTATCTGCTTCTATTCACCTCTGGCTCTGCACCCCTAGTTCCCTCTCCTCTCTTACACAGGAGCAAACATTGTCAGGCAGAGTGAGGCTCTGCCTGAAGATTGTGAACTCCTTGCCTCCAGTTGTAAGACTCATCAGTTCTGGGTCCTTCATCCTCCAGAGTATCTTGCTCCTCAGCTCCTCACTCTGTGTATAATGGACACAGGTCTTCTGTCTATATTTTGAAGACTCTCTTTCTTCCTCTTCCTCTTTCTTACTTCTTTCTAACCCCCCCCCCCAATTTTCATAAAGATGAATCATACTTAACATGTAAAAATGAACATTTTCTTTGTTATTGGTTTAATACAATAAGTCAAATCTAGGCTCCAACTTGGTTCCTGGATATTTAATTACTGTTGTTCTTACTTCTAAGTAGTATATTAGACATTTGGTTTTGTTTTTAATGATGTCGTTTCCTGAGCTCTATGCACATGCAAGAGTGAATTGGGCCAAAAATGTTCCCTCAGGGTAAGTGGTTTAATTTTTAGAAGGCAAACAGAGTAAGGAACATACAAAGCAGCAAGCCCACACAGGTTTATATATGCCCTGCTCTTGTGGAAATATACAGAAAGCCAAAGATTCAGCTGTGAAAAATTAGAGCACAAAAAATTATTAGTTTTTTATTTGATTCTTGACATGGTTCTTAAGTTTTTAAAAAGTAAGATTTGCTTAAAGCATTGGTTGATCATATCTACCAGGTTTTGAAAACATTTAAAATAAATTACCTCCCCCTAATATTTTAACAATGACATATATATTTGCTTTAAAAAATATAGACAAAGCAAAGAAATAAAAATTAGCAAAACCATCAACCAGAGCTCACTTTTACATTTTTAAAAGATTGTTTTTTATTTTTAATTATGAGTATATTCCTGTGGTGGTGGTGTGAGGGGTGGTGGGGTGGGGTGGGACAGCATTGTACACTTAAGTGCAGTGCCCAAGGAGGCCAGAAGAGGGCAGTGGATTCACTGGAGCTGGAGTTGTAAGTGGTTGTGAGCTGTCTGATGTGGGTGTTGGGAACTAAACTTGGGTCCTCTACAATAGCAACACACAGTCTTAACTGCTGAGCCATCTCTCCAGCCTCCACATTTTGATACATGTTTCTCCAGACTTTAGGTAAGCATTTGTTTCTTTTCTTTTCCTCCCTTTTCCCCCCCTTTTTTGTGTTTTTGTTTTTGAGACCGGGAGGGCCTTGCTATGTTAGAACTAGGCTGCTAACTCATCATCCTCCTGCTCCCTGGGATTACTGGTGTGTGCCACCACATCTAGCCATAGTATCTGTTACTTTCATTTACATTTTCTTAACTTTTCATAAGTTTGTGCTCACAATTCATATCTGTTATCGATTTGCATAAGTTCCTTGATTAAATACTCATACCTTTCTCTTAGTTTTCTATTGAGTTTTTTAAGTATATTAAGACATGATTTTAAAGGAAATCAAAGTGCATATATAATTTTAGAATCTTTTAACTTATCATGTCCTTCCTTCCTGTAAACATGTGACCTCCCATGGTATCATTTTCAATATCTATAATATTACATATATTCCCCTTAGTGACCAAAGAATTTTATTTTTCAGTCAGCCAGCTGCTTCACAAGTGAGTAAAGCCATCAATGACCATCTAGCTACAAGGTTACCAGTTCATACCAGAAGCAAACTAAACCAAAGACACACGGAAAGAAGAGGTATTGGAAAATTTAAGGATGTTTTGTTTTGTCACAAAAGTTCATTAATGTGGATCCTGGTCCTCAAATTTGTTCTGATTGCCCCTTCCACAGGTGTCTTTGGGCTGGGAATACCTACTGTGGTGAGGCTACTGAGTAGAGCAGTGTACATATTTCCATTGTAGATGACTTTGTCTTGGTCACTTTTCTATTGCTGTGATCAAACGCCATGACCAAGGCAACTTATAAAGGAACTCATTTAATTGGGTACTCACAGATCCAGAGGGTTAGAATCTGTGACCATGATGGTGGAGAGCATGGCAGCAGGCAGGCAGGCAGGCACAGCCACTGGAGCAGTAGCTGAGACCTCACATCTGATCCATAAACACAAGGCAGAGGTAGCTGGGAAGCCAAGGACTTTTTAAAACCTCAAAGCTCACCCAGTGACACACCTCCTCTAACAAAACCACACCTCCTAATCCCCCCAGTTCCACCAGCTGCTGGCTGAGTGTTCAAACATGGGAGCCTACGGGGGCCATTCTTGTTCAAGCCACCAAAGAGCTGTTTCCCAAACATTCCTCTGAACTGTCTAGACACATCCTTCCTGTCTTTGACAGCAACGCGGCTGCCTTTAAAACCAGTTGGGGTGTGAAGGGTGTAAAGCAGTGATGTCACTGCATTTTCCCACCATCAGCTAACTGGAGCATCTTTTTTACATTTGCTTGTTATGTGTGTTTTCTCTTCTAGCCAATCAACTTCTCCCAGAAATTTTGCTTTTCCCAGAACCTCTGTGTATCCTCTTCCCAGTTTTAAGTTGTGTTGTTGGTCTATTCCATAGTGATTTGCATCTACAAATGGCGTCCAACGTGGTGGCAAGAGTTTCCACCTAAAACCTGAAAAAAGATTCTAAAACGGAGCTAAAAACAGCTTCCTAACTGTCTCTCTCAAATGAGCAGCAGCTGCTGGTTTGAGCTATTGGCGGGTTCCTAGCGCGTGTGCTTGATCTGCAGTAGGGCGGAAATGAGGCCTCTGCATGTGGCACATTAAGCTGCATGGTGGATTTAGACATTGCTAGTATAAAACAAAAAAAGAAGTTTCTGGACTACATGCTGCTTGGATAAAAGCATAGACCCACGATAGCTCCCAGAGCTGGAGGTAAACTACCACCACCATGTTGGGAAGCTGAGGTGGTCGGAGCCAGCAGCCACAGCTGCTACAGTTTAAGGCAAGAGATTCACAATAAGACAGATTCAGATGTAATAGTTTACAATGTGTGTAAAAGATAAGTAGGCTTGAAAGAGACAAAAAAGGTGATATATAGAGTTATAGAAACAAATACATAGTTTTAAAAAATAAAGTCATTAAAGAGACAGTAAAGGTAGTATAAAAAATAAGCCACGTAAAAATGGATATTACACAGAGAATCTGGATTGTGTTGTCTTTGGGATTTTTAACTGCAGAAAAACATTTGATTGTAAAAGCTGTTGAGTTATGCCAAAATGTATATTTTAAATGTACCTTGACTTCAAAATTTGGATATAAGGATATGTTACTTTGGAAAAGAGTCTCTGCTTTTGTTCCCACAGAAAGCCAGAGGCTATGGATTTGTTCAAGATTAAGATACATCAGGTTTGACCAGCCAAGACCCCCTGAAGGTCTCCAATGACACCATGGCCCAGATGATCCAACATCCAGAATGGTTTGAAGGCATCTGGTTCAGACGATACAGCCTCATGGACTATTCCATAATTCTAAAATTTTCTTTGTTTCCCCATAAGATACAGCGCCCCCTTCCAGCAGGAAGTAGTAAGAGAAGCTATGCCCAAATTCCCAAATTATATGTAATTTTACTTTGAGGGTTAAAACCTTCCTTTTTTTTTAAAAAAAAAAAAAGGGGGAAGTGCTGTGGGATGTATGGCAAATGTGTTGCTAATTAATCAATAAAACACTGATTGGCCGTTGGCTAGGCAGGAAGTGTAGGCGGGGCAAGGAGGAGAATAAAGCTGGGAAGTGGAAGGCTGAGTCAGAGAGACACTGACAGCCGCCATGATGAGAAACAGCTTGTGAAGATGCCGGTAAGCCACGAGCCATGTGGCAAGGTATAGATTAAAGGAAATGGATTAATTTAAGCTATAAGAACAGTTAGCAAGAAGCCTGCCACGGCCATACAGTTTGAAAGCAACATAAGTCTCTGTGTTTACTTGGTCGGGTCTGAGAGGCTGTGGGACTGGCAGGTGAAAGAGATATATCCTGACTGTGGGCCAGGCAGGAAAACTCCAGCTACAGTGATTCATGAGGACTCTCTTCATAGTGAGTCTATAGGCCCTCTCTGTCTGCAATATTGCAAACTTATTGCCTTGTCTGTTCACATAGCCCTTAGTAAAAATTCTTCAATCTATTTCCTGGCCTAGGGAAATGGCTGACGGTCACTGTGAGCAAAAGTTCTTGCTTGGTAGGCATAAAGAGGTGAGTTGCAGCCTGAACCTGCTTTTAAAAAGCTGGATATGGAGATGCATGCTTGCCCAGGGCTGGGGAGGCTGAGATAGGGGATCTCTAGGGCTCCCAGGTCAGTCAGCCTAGCCTGCTTGGTGAGCTTCAGTTGTCCTCTGGCCTACATACACTCCCACATGCATGCATGCATGCATAGAGAAATGTATTTTCTCCAGTTTCAAATGCTGCAAGCAACTTAGCAGCCTGAGAATTATGGAAGGACAACCTAACAAACTATTTTATAAAATCAAACTGAGAAATGGCAACAAACTTCGTTTGTTTAGAAAAAGTGGTAACTGTACTTAAGATTCTCACTAAACCAGCCAACACTTGCAATGGCCATGCAGAATGTCCCGTCCAAACACTGTTATGTTTTTCTAGCATGTAAGTGTGGAGGGAATCTTAAGTACTATCTCTCTCTCAATCTTCATTTCACAAGGGGCCTCAGATCAGACCAAGGGATTTCTCTTTTCAAACAGAAGAGAATCGAATCCATTTTGGATTGTTAGTGGAGACACAAACTATTTCACTTCAGGTGAGGGTTCAGGGCTGGCTTTTTGTCCCCTCCTGAGACTTTCTCTAAACAAGATTCTTAGCATTCTGCGAAAAAGCTGATTCACGGAACGCCAAAGGGAGTTTAGCTCACTCGGTGCTGGCAGCCAAAACGCAGAAAACATCTGGGGTTTAATCCATCATTAGAACAATCAGTGTGTATATTCCTTGCTTTTTTTTTTTAAATATACATTTGAATGGGAATATATTAGGGTTTTTAGAAAAGCTAACTTATGTGGCCTCAGGCTAAGCACTAGAGCACAAAAGGAAGATAAAAAAAGTAAAAATACCTGCCATAGTTTTAGCACCAAATTGCAGAAAGACAAAAGATAATTATCCTACCAAAATTTATATTATTGATATTATAATTCATTATAAAAAGCTCCAGAAACCCATGTAACTGGAAATCCATGCACATAGGTTGCTTTACTATGGCTAAACGCAAAAGTGGATTTTATTCATGTACACAAAGGTTTCTGAGTCCTCAACTGTTTGATTCAGAGAAAAGTATACGTCTTTCAACCTGGAAAATGGGAACTCAAATTTGGCCTAAAAGTTTCCCAAGAAAAACGAAGAGGAACTAAATGATAACCACTTCTTACTTAGTGTCCCCTGAAAGGTTCCTTCCACCTCCTCCAGCTAGTAAAGTGATATTAAAAGAGTACTTAAATGTCTTAAACTTTAGTAGAATTTTGGTATAGAATAGTGATTTGGATTTGGAATGAGGTGTGTAAGGAAGTGCTTGGTGGCTGCTGCTGACTGCTGCGGTCAGTGTCTGCTGACAGCCCACCCAGAACTTCTCAGACTTCTCCCTCCTCTAAGAGAACTCTGTTAGAGTCTTCTAATTTTATATAGGACAAGTTTAGAAGGTCCTCTAATTGATTAATTAATCAACTAATTAATTTCATTCTTGTCTGACTTGAAAACACCTTGCCGGGACAATCGGGTCCCACATCTCACCTGTCAGCAGTTTCTGTGCTCCCCATACTGCATGAGTGTGGAGATCCCGACTGCTGGCTTCAGGGATAGCCAGGGTTAAGAAAATAATGCAGATTTTGTTCTCACAGTTTGCTTTCTGTGATGGGCAAGCCAAACTCCATTACTGGTAGGGAATCTTGACTGTTAAACCTGTCATTTGGTAAACTTGGGAGATAGACGGTCTGTACCCTTTAGCTTCAGGTGCAACTTTCTGGTCAAGCTAATGGGAACTGTCTCTGTTTCACAAAATGTTGAAATAATGTCAAACAAGCGGGACTCTTAACACAGTGGAATGGTATGCGGTCTACACTTGCATCCAAATCTGCGGTACACAAAACGGGTGGACACTGAGTTCTGTAATCTGTTGTTGTCTGGAAGGTTCAGGTCTTGCTGTATCAGAACTACCTGAACTTTGGTAACAAAAGGGCACTCCCTGGGCTAGATCTAAGAAATGAGGTCGGACCTCTAAAATGTGGCTGCATTTTCAAAAGCAGTAGGTGTGGGCTTTGTAAGTCACATCTCAGCATCAGAGAGACTAAGTGTATCTAATTATTTTTATTCATTATTTAAACTGAATCATGCTATAAGAATCTGAATAAAAGAAATGTGAAATACAGGCTGTTATTAGTAAAATATGAGGCATTTCATATGAACTTGGTTTAGATTTTGCTTACATTTCTTAAGTACAGAAGCTGGGCTGCGTTACTTTAAAACAATTACACCATGCTTTGAAAATGCTTGAAAAGTACAAATTTAGTTAGTAAACATTCTTTTACATTATTTTATTAATGCTCAACCACAAGGTAACATTTTTCACATAATACATAGAAGTATGTATTTATTTGGTTAGAAGAGAAATAATGTGTAAATGTATAAAATGGTGATATTATGTAATAACTTAAAATCATAACTTCTTAGAATAAATGCAAAATTAAATGCATAAATGAACCGAGGAGTCTTTTAAACATACATTTATTCAGTGTGCGTGTGTGTGTGTGTGTGTGTGTACGTACACACACATGTGCCACAGCACATGCATGGGGGGTCAGCAGTCACCTTGCAGGAGTTAGCTTTCTCTTTCCATCATGAGGGTTTGGGGAGAGATCTCATGTGGCCAGGCTTGGCAACAAGTTCCTCTGCCTATCCACTGAGGGTTATCTAACAATTTTCTTGGAGATAAAACATTCCATCTTGGACAGAAGCCCCTTAAACATGGGGATGTTCTAAGGCAGTAGTTCTCAACCTCCTAATGCTGTGACCCTTTAATACATTTCCTCATGTTGTGGTGATCCCCAATCATAAAATTATTTTTGCTGCTACTTCATAACTGTAATTTTGCTACTTTTATGAATTGTAATATAAATATCTGTGTTCTCTGATCTTAGGTGACCCCTGTAAAAGGGTTGTTTGACCTCTGAAGGAGTCATGACCCATAGGTTGAGAAACGCTCTGTTAAGGGAAGGTAAAACATTCTATCCTTCCAGGAAGCTCTTGAAGAGACTGGATGTTCTAAACTGGGATGAAAAATCCCACCCTGAAGGTAAACACCTTAAGCTCAGGAAGTAAACAATGCAGTAGCTTCGAGAAGTTCCTGAAACTTACCAGATTCATTAGGCTCCTCCCCTCCAAGCATATCTAAGCAGTAAGGACAGCTAAGAGACACTCTTAGACATACTGAAGTGTCCGGAAGCCACAGAGACTTGCCGAGCTAATTGGAAACAATACCATAAATCTGTTGAGCTTCCTGTAGTGAGCTCTAGGTTTCCAACTTTCATGTTGGGGTGGGCTTTGGTGATGCAGCTGTCTTTGAGTCATTTCTGCTCCTGTGAGTAGCCTGAACCCATGTTCTTATAAGTCACCCCAATAAAGCTCATTGTTTCATCAAGTTGGACTCTGGTAGTATCCTAACTTTGGTATCTTGTCAGATCCTGCTCTGGGGTGAGTAGTTATTTGTTCAAGTCTTTCCAGAAAAGCGTCACACAACACTGAGCCATCTTGCTGGCCCCAAGAGTCTTAATTTACTTTAAAGACTAGTATGGCTTCCTTCCTCATCTGTTATTATTTGCTTCAAGAATTTATAAATTTGGATTACCATGATTAGATGTGGAGCATCTCTGTGCACAGCCTTCTCACCATGCCTATCTTTTAGAATTTATTGCCCTCAATACAGTCAATGGAATGACAAAAGTTACCACTGTCTACAGCAGCAGTACTCCTAGATGAATTCATTGCTCTCAGATTGTCCTGTGCTTCAACCTTGAGTAATTAACGAAACTTCTCGGCTTTAATTGCTGATTCTTCCCTTGATGGCAGTATAAGACATTTTTAATTAATTGCTTCAGCAGCCTCATTTCCATCCATACAGAGGTCTTACATTTCCTTCACTAGTTCCTTCTTGATTTATTAACTGTTTTTGTTACAATTGTACATAAGCCTAATCATTTCAAGTAGTGGAGAAACGTGGAATGAACTCAAAGGCATGCCTTAAATTTGCACAAGGGAAACAATGTTTCTTTAAGTGTCAATGTGTATAGGGCCACCAGGAAGGAGAATATTAAAAAAAAAATTGGGACTGTGAAAGGGCTCAGTGGTTGAGAGCATTTGCTACTCTTGCAGAGGACCAGGATTCAGTTCCCAGCACACATGTCAGGTGACTTACAACTACCTATTATCTTCTTTCCAGGGGACCTGACTCCCTCTTTTGGCCTCTGAGGGCACACACATCTTGAAAGAAAAAAAAAAAACACGTTTTCTTTTGAGAAAGTAGAAACAGGTGCTGGGGATAGAGCCCAGGTGGCTGAGTGCAGGTTCTGGTGACAGCTGGACTTGCAGAAACTGTGTGTGGGGATGTAGCCTCTACCGAGAAAGGGGGAACAAGAGCTTAAATCACACTTAGAAGTGACATGTCTCTCTGGTTGCCATTCTCTTGCTTTTTCACTGAGCTGAAACAGTTAATTTTCACAGTGAGATGTTTGGTTGATTTGTTTGCTTGCCTCAGATTCGTCAAATAATGGCCACGGTTTAATCTCATTGTATCATGTGCAAACACACTGCTAACAGCAAATAGTTTTCTTAATCATTGCTATTTCCAGTCAGTCAAGGGGCAGTTAAAATAATTAGTCCTGGTCATTAATGTTCGACCTTTGTATAGTATACCCACTTCCTGTGTTTACTGTTGATCCCAGGAATGGAGGTGGTATACGATTGTCTGTGGATCAGTTTACTAGACAGAGCTGGTTCTCTGGTCACATTTGTGAGTTTGTATCCTTCAGTGTTTGGTTTTGTCTTATTATATGTCCACACGAGACATGTGGTTTACTTATTTTCTCCCACTCATTAACTAATGGAGATTGTGTTTAGGTTCTCTCTGCTCATTTGTAAGATTATATTCAGCATTCTTTCAGAAAGAATGCTGCTTAGAGTTATAAATGTCAGCAATTAAACAGAGGACCAAAAATTAAAATTAGAAACAGAAAGTCAGTTGGGCCAAGGAACAGGACTAGAGGATCTCAGCAGAAGGCACTTTGCTGGGTTCTCACTAGATTTAGACCATGTATTCTAAAATGAACAGAAGCATACTGCATCTTATCATTTTTAAATCTCAGAAATTTATATCTTTTCCCTGCTTAAAACTTTCTGGTGGTTTGCTATCACACTTTGATTAGAATCCCAAGTTCTTATGACCAAGTCCTGAAGTGTTCAGCATTGTGGCTTCCACATGCCTACATACATTCTAGTCAACTCAAATTAAATAAAACTAAAACTTCATTTTCTCACTTGGAATGTTCCTAACACAAAGACCTGGTAAACAATGTGCCAGTCATTCTGAATCTTATAACTACATACTGTACAAATGTATTGGAATGTCACACCATACCCCACAGATATACACAATTAGTCTGCAGTAGTTTAAATAGAAGATGTCGGTAGGGTTCTATTCCTCCACCACTTTAGCCACCTTTCAGGTGTCAGTGCCACACGTGGCCAGGACAACTTTTGGGGCATTTTCACTGTGGCAGGAAGCCCTAAACCTTCCGAATGCTGTGACCCTTTAATACATGTTGTGATGACTCCAACCAAAAAAAATTTGTTGCTACTTCATAACTGTATTTTTGCTACTGTTATGAATTGTAACATAAATATCTGTGTTTTCCAGTGGTCTTAGGCCACCCCTGTGAAAGGGTTCGACCCCAGAGGGGTGGCAACCCCTGTGTTGAGAACCACTGCTGTAGATGGCTGATCCAGGAGTCACTACATGGCCCTGCTCTTAGGCTTCACCCTTTCCCTCCTCATCTGGTTTTCAAAGCTGGTCTTGCTATTCACTACCACACCTGCTGCTCTGCCCCACACACTAACAGCCTGGTGAGCTGGATGCTTGCCTCCAATCACACTGATGCCCACAGCTCTTCCAGTCTGATCTAAGTGTCAATTGCAACCCTGTTTGTGTTTTTGCCATAGCCTATGTTCCAACTGACGATTCCTCTGTACATGCCATGGCATTGTTATTAATTACATGTGATTTGTCGAAGTATTTAAGGACCCCAGTCTTTGACATTACTTCTTATTCTCATTCACAGGGTGAGCTAACCCATTAAAGAGTGCTGGTGAGCGGTGGTGGGAAAGGGGCTGGTCAATAGGAGACTCATGTTCAAAAACACTAGCCTCAGGTGGCAGGCCTGTCTGACTGTAAGCCAGGAAAGGTATTTAAATGAGATGTAAGCATGGCAACACCTCACACAGAGCTTGGCAAGGTACTGGCTAACCTGTAGCATCTACCCCATCCAACCCCTTCCAACACAGTTCTGTGGACTTACAAAACTATCACGCCTTGGGAAATTTCCTCCGTGATCTTTCCTAGAAGGGAGCCTAGCTGTCAGTTTCAGTGTATTCCTGAAATCAAGACTATGATGATTCTAAAATGTATCTGGGAAATGCAACTTGTTGAATGAAGTTAGATTAGGAGTTCATACAGTTTTGTTGCCGGGAGAAAAGCTTCTAAGCATTAATGATGAGTTAGCTGTTCAGAGCAGGTGGTATCATTTTCTTAAAATGTGTCAAATTACTCTAATTACCAGAAAGGGCAGTGTAAGCTATATTGCACGTGAGTGGGAGACCTTCCTCCTGAAAAGACACGTGTGTGACTGCCTCCTAGTTACCAAGAGACTTTGTCATGCAGAAGTTGCTAGGCATTTTGGTCACGTGACCCTTTCCTTCTCTGTCATTTTTCTCTACAGAAAATGATGAAGATCGTTGCCGAGTAGGCCATTGTGATGGTTGGCTTCACTTAATCCCAAGAATGCAGAATAGTTGATCTTGGGAACAAGCAAGCTGTGGCTCGCTGATGGATTCTTCCGCCTGTGACTAAGTTTCACCCACTTCACACCCGGTCTTCTCCTTGCACTCTTTTTCTTCCCTTATTTGATCCTTCTTAAAGGCATGGAAACAACCACATTTAAAGAAGTATTTCCAGAAGGCTGAAAAGAGGAAAGAGGTTTTTTGCTGCAGAAGGCAGCTGGCCTGATCTTAGGACGGCAAGAATGGCGAGGAGCCGGCTTCATCTGTGTCTGAAGAAGCCATGAAACTCAATTTCTAACTCGGCAGCTATATCCTCCCAGAAAGAAAACAATCCTGCCCTTAATTTTATTTCCTCCTCTTATCATCTCCTGGCAATTTGTCTGGGAAAAAGGAATCATGAAGCTGAAACTCAATCCTTAAAAGGCTTTATCATTATAATCCCATCTGACCCAGAATTGGTGAGTACCCCTCACAGAGGAGGGATACAGTCTCTAATTAGACTTAAAAACTACTCCGAGACAAACAAGAAAGAAACACTTTCCCAATTTGGTCCATCTGTAAATCTCATGATTGGAGAATTTTGCCTTATCTATGTGTTAATGATCTACTTAAAGTTACCAGGACACTAACATAAAACAAAATTCAGTTAACTAGGGTACTTTTGTATTAGTTCCTTGGTTTCTTATCACAATAAACTTATAATAAAGACTTTGGGTAGAAATACAAAGGGAGAAAGGACTGCAAGCTGTTGAGTTTTGTCTTGGAGTCAATACAATTTCCTTGTGATTCCATCTTTAGACTTACGGGACTGAAGCTCGGCTCTCCTGAAGAAGAAGTGAGGCGGGACACACTGGCTCCAGTGTAAGTACCACAAACATTGCTGATTGTTCATCTCATATGTCTAACCCACTTTATTTAATAGTGCAGTGATATAAGATACTTGACAATTGAATGGAACAGGGAGGAAATAAAAATGTTAATGCTTTTTACTTTCTAGACTATACACCATTCAAGAGCACGATGAATCCCAATATATGGAATATATAATATACATGAAAGGAATAAATTAAGTCACCTGTTGTAACCCAGAGATGGTTGTATTTTAGTGCATCTTTCCTAAGTTCATATGATCAAATAATTCTTTCAAGACGCTAAATCGGAAAAGAGACTCCCAGGACCCCACTGACAACTCATGTGTCCTTCCCACAGAGTTAAAAGAAGAGAGTGTTATGCACAGTAATGTTACAAAGGGATGTTTCCTTTTAATTATATGGCAATCTCCAGTAAAAAACAAAACAAAACAAAACTGCTAACAGTTCTCAATTGGGTTTCTGAAGTTTTCCCAGCACATTTTCACATAGTTTGTTTTCATTTTCGGAACAATGAAGAGCTTTGTTCTCCAGAGCAAATTAGTGTTTGTTTTATAAATCAAATATGTACAAATTACTTTACACATGTACAAAACTATGAAAGATTTGTTTTTAGAAAAGAAAATGTCTTGGTGCTTTTCCCAAGACACATCTAGTAATGCTAAGTCTTTAAATGAGACACCTACATCCTATGGGGGGGCGTGTGTGTTAAAAGTCACACTACATCCTTGAGTGTGTGTGTTTGAATTCTTCATAGGATCACATATATGCAGTAGAACCTAAGTAAACCATGTTTAACATGCATAAAACTCTTACTTTGTTGTTGTTTTTCTGAGACAGGGTTTCACTGTGTAACACTGGCTGTCCTGGAACTTGCTTTGTAGACCAGGCTGGTCTTGAACTCACAGAGATCCATCTGTCTCTGCCTCCAAAGTGCTGGGATTAAAGGTGTGTGCCACCATGCTAGGCACATAAAACTTATAAAAATGAAATTTCTTAAATCAATGTCTCAATACTTAATTTTTCATTTAAATACCTATTTTCTATAATATTTGGAACATTTATGACTGAAGGCTCCATTAATCTTGACTCAATGTGGTGTCTTCAAGCTTGAGGCACTAAACAACCTCTGGAGTAGATACCATCTGCAGAGAGGGTCTGTGCTCAATAAAATGTGTGATGTGCTGAGTAGGAGCAGGCAGCCAGTAAAACTGTAGCTATTATGATTATTATTTGTAAATAGAAATAAAACACCATTTTTATTTCATGGTTCCCTGAGGGTGTTCACCTCGACCTACAGAAAGAGCTGTCAGAGACAAACACCAACAACTGTACTGTGCATAATTTTAAAATTTCTTTGTGACTTTATTGGTCCAAAAATCCATCAAAAAGCATTTAAGACTCTTACGATTAAGAGCAAATCCATTTTAATTTGCAATCACTGTGTAAATTGTGTTGAGCCTTTTTAGCAGGTGTGCACTGGCGGAGCTGCTCATGTGGACTGCTGAGGAAATCTTGGTGCCTCTGACTGGGAGGCATGAGAACGTGTGTGAGTTTAGTCCCTGAACAGAATCTGCCTTGTGCTTCCTGTGGTGCATCTGTTACATGGGAGGAAACCATGTTTGAGGAAGGAACCAGCCTCCCGCCCCTTTTCAGTGCTTCAGTTAAGGAGCCCTGCCTGTCCAGGGCTAAGAACTTGAGCACTAAGAGGAGGTAAAGAGTGTGGACCAATCCCCCAAATGCAGGCCAGCGAGCTGTTGTCCTAGTTCAAACTTTACAAATAAGCTTCAGGGTTACAGTTTATAGAAACTTAAACCAATACAAGAAGTAGTCTTAACCAAAAGCTGAAATCTTAAGTCAGATAAAAATTTTAAAACTATAATAAATATGCACTATATTTCATTATGTACTTACTGAAAACAGTGGCCAAGGAAATTTCTATCAAATTGTTTTTTCTTCTGGTAGTGAGTAAAGCTCACATGTGTGAATACCTCACACACACACACACACACACACACACACACACACACACACACACACACTGAGATGTCCATTGATTTCGATTTTGCAACGGCAGGTACTTGACTATGGTCTTCCAGTTTACCCAGTCCCTGCATTCCCCATCAGCTGTGACATGTAAACACCAGGCTCCATTATTTTAAAACTGTTTTAGTCAGTACCAGTATTGAACACAAACACAAATACGCCACATCCCTGTCAAGGAAGGAATCAGAGAGGCAACAAGGTACCAAGGCCACACCTGTAAAAAGTGCTGGGAGAAGGGGCAAGATGAGGCGCTTTCAGGACTCTGGCCAAAAGGCAGTTTCCTTCCTTAGCAGAACCCCAGAGAGATGCCTCACTGAGATTGGCTGACTCCATAAACCCTTGGAGGCCGTGACTACCACACTCACTTGTCTTCGGATGCTTTGCTCTGACACTAAGTAAATGCCTTAGACATGCTCAGGTAATAATGAAAACAACTGGTGGACTCAGGCAGGCTTTCCCCATGTTCAAACCCTGTATCTGCAAGTCAAGAGAAAAACTACTGCATTTGAAAATAACAGATAGAACACCTGTTTTCTCCAAAATTCAGTGTGTGTGTGTGTGTGTGTGTGTGTGTGTGTGTGTGTGTGTGTGAATTTGAGTGTCATGCTTTCAGTTTAACAGGAGGGACAGTTTCTGACTGGGGACTGCACTCACATCAGAGGCACCCTACCATTGTCTTGTCTCCTGGAATTTATGTCTTTCAAGTGGTCACATCTCATATTATTAAAAGCCTAAACCATCCGAGCTAGAGAAATGGCTCAATGGTTAAGAATGTTTCATGCAGAGGATCTGAGTTCAATTCCCAGCACCCTTGGTGGGTAGCTCACAACTGCCAGTAACTCCAGCTCCAGGGGATCCCATACTTCTAGCCACCTCACACACACACACACACACACACACACACACACACACACACACACACAAAACACACACACTTAAAAATAAAATAAATATAAATAAACAGAACAAAAGACCTCTCTAATGTTGAGAACTGGGAACCTATCTTTGAGTGTTCTCATGGACTTCTGTAAAATCACAAAATAAACAAAGGCTGTCCATGGTTATTCATGAACTAGAATTTCAGAGTTGTGGAAGCCTTTAGACCACCGTGTGGGTTAATGTCTTCACTACTGGTGAGGAAGCTGGGCTGTAGGGGGCACCCAGGTCAGAAGGATGGTAGTCAAGGACAGAAGGTATTTCAAACTGAGTTTCTGGGCCTTTGACACATTAGTACTAAATGTATGAAAAACAAAAAGACAGGAACAAATGAAAGATGAATATGGCTGGGCATTGTAGTGCATACCTTTGATCTCAGCAGGGGGAGTCAGACGCAGGTGGATCTTTGGTGTGAGATGTCTTTCTGTATGTTGTGAATATATGTTGCTCTGATTGGTTGATAAATAAAGCTGTATTGGCCTATGGCAAGGCAGCTTAGAGGCAGGCAGGAAATACAACCAGATAGACATGAAGAAGAAAGGAGAAGGGAGGAGATGCCATCCTGCTGTCCAGGGAGCAGCATGTAATAGCACACAGGTAAAGCCACGGAACACATGGCGACATGTAGATTAATAGAAATGGGCTAAGAAGAAAACTGAGCCATAGGCCACGGTCATGCAATTTGTAATTGATATAAGCCTCTGTGTATTTACTTGGGTTTGAGTGACTGCAGGACCAGGCGGGACACAGGAAAAGTTCCAGCTACAGATCTCAGTGAGTTCAAGGCCAGTCTGGTCTACAGAGCTAGTTTGAGGACAGGGAAGGCGACACAAAGAAATCCTGTCTCAAAAAACAAAACAAACCAGAAAGATGACTATGAGAATTACAGAAAGGTGTAACAGTGTGTTTAGGCTCAAATTTACAGACATTGGAAATGATCATTAAAGAGGATTTAGGCCAAAACAAATGGCTACACTGGGCTGAGCAAACTCTTTTCCATGGGAATCGAGGCCATGAGTGCCATCAATACCCTTCCAGCTCCATGGTACAGCCAGTCTTTCTGCTTTGGATCTGAACCTCTTAACTGTATTCTAACATGTCGTTCTTGTTCTAGTAATGGCCAGGTCTTATCACAGAGAAGACTGGCTCTGATCTACGTTTATGTCACAGCATTTACAGTTTTATATAAATGCTGACAGCTGCTTCTACTGTTTAACTTCCTATGAACCAGCACCAACCTCATCATCACTATAAATACATCTATATAACCCCCTCCCCTCCTCTTTCTTCCTTTCCCCTTCCCTCCTCTTCCTGCCCCTCCTTCCTTCTTCCCTTCCCTCTCTTCCCCTCTCTTCCTCTCTCCTCTCCTTCCACTGTGAATATTTAAGGTTCTCCTCCTGTCTTTGCGCAGTGGACAGGATTCACAAGGTCCTAACCCAGGGCCCCTATCCTAGCTTTGCCTGTGCCTGGCCGCATCATCACAAGGCACAGCCGCAGCCAGGGTTAACTCCAGAGATAACAATGCTCTCAGTAAACACCAAGCCTTGACCTTCACCTTCCCAGTGAATGAAGCAAGCTTCCAGGGACTCAGAGGATTGCTGGGTGATTTTTATCTCTTTTCTGGTGATAAAGTATTAACCACAAATGGTGCTGTTTATTAATTTAGTTAATTTGTTTGTGCCAAAGTTTGAATTATTTTTATAAATAGAAATGCTTTTTCCATTTATGATCTGGGTCATTTGCTTTATTAAAAAATCACTTAATTCCAGAGAAGCTCTGAAGACCTGAAAATTGCTGATTCATGGAGCCAAATATTTAACCCAAGACTGTAGTTCTAATCTTTTAAAGGAAAGATTCTTATTCATGGTTGCCACTTGCATGTGGAGTTACATTCTACAATCAAATTGCATACTAAATAAACATCGATTCAGATTTTCTCTCCTGGGTAAATCGCTGTGTCATGGTGAACAGAAAAAGATCTGTTTATATATTTGAGTCTCTCTCTCTCTCTCTCTCTCTCTCTCTCTCTCTCTCTCTGTGTGTGTGTGTGTGTGAAGGAAATTGGAAGATCACTTCACCACTGTGGTTTCTGACCGATAAATAGGTCGGCTATGTGCTGATCTCCAGAATGAAATGCCTTTGTGTTGTTTTTGCTGCTTTGGGATGGGAATGCTCTCCTCATCTAACATCTAGACAATGAGAAATGAAAAGAACATGGATTATTTGGTCAAGCTCAGATGCACGTAGAAGTTCCTAGTCATTTATGCATACCTCAAACATACCCCAAAGCTGTAGTCAGTTCAAGCGACATGAAAAGCTGCCATTTTCAACAGAGAAATACTTTCAAAATGCTCTGCCCAACTGGGATGATTTTCTAATGCTTAATTTAAAACACTGTGGGTATGATCTATTAATTTACCCTCAGACTGAGTGCTGTCCCTCTGTAAGTCACAGCAACAGAGAGATAGCTTTTAAATGCTTATTTTCAATAAACCTCACCTGACTATGTTCTTTAAGACATTCTTGAGTTGTAGCCCTACTTTTTGAATCTTACCTCCCTAGATACGTTTGCTTGTATCTCATCAATTAAATTTTTAGCTCCCCAAGGAAGGGGGTTATTATAAAGCTTGATTTCCAATAAAAGAAAAGATGCTTGTAAACATCTGTCCGTGAATGAATGCATGTTTACTTTTATAATGTACATACGATAGAGATAGCATTACCAAGAAAGGGTTTGGGGTCACAGAAAGAGGTCAGCAGTTAAGATGAAGCATGGAAACCAGGGTGAGTGGGTTCCACACATCTGAAGAGATCTATCCCTTCTGCCTTCATTACTCAGATTTTATTTCAGCACCCACAGTTCGGAAACCAGACAAGCCTTCCTGGGAATGCGGCCAGGAAGTAAATTGGATTTCAGTGATTCATATTTATTATGGCTATATCTTGTGTGAGGCTCTGTATGGGACATATATATTACTCTAGGATGTCTCTCCACTGTAAAGGCAGGTTCCCAAACCCTTACATCTGCACTGTAACTTCACACAAGTACAAGAAAACAGGCATTCCATGACTACACACATGTGTTATATAGTTACTATTACTTTTGCAATTTTCCCTACTTGGTAAGTTACTTTACCACTGATTGGATTGAAACCAATCTCACCTCTGTGTAGCTCACTTAAGAATATTCTTAAGAATCGCTGATGGTAGCACAGGGAGTCCAGGCCTGTTTCACCATCCATCAACTGTAAGTGATAAATACAAAGGACGGGCCTCATTTATATGCCTTATCCTCTGTCTTGACAACATATGACTAATAAAACTGATATAGACCCAAGTTCAAGTTAAAGAGAATGCCCATATCTGTGGCTGTGTGGTCACCTCTAAAGCTTCCTTTTGTGTGGGCTGTTTTCAGAGATGTGCTTCTCCTAACACAGGAGCAGTGGTTGCTATGAAAACAGACACACAAATTCACAGAAAGCATGAGCCACAGCATTTGGACAGCTCCCCAGAAGCCTGCCATCCAGGCCTGCCAGTCATGTCTGGTGACATCCAGTTGCTATCCTCTCAAGGCCTCCCCTACCCCTCTGCCCCAATCCCTGCCTCTTGGATGGCTCTCTGAAGCTGTTGCAGATTAAGTCTGATCTAGTTTTCTGTCTTTTGTTAATCAGGAAAAATATTGCTAGGGTTTAGGACCACTGTATGAAGGCATCTTTGCAGACACAGACCTGTATAAGCCACTGCTCTCACTCTCCAGTGTGGCAGGCTATGTCTTGAGAGCTCTAGCTACTGAGTTTATTCTAACTGTGTGCAATGGAAGAGAAAGGAAAGATGTGGGAGCAGCCAGTTCCATACCACACAGGTAAGCATCTGAGGCTGTGGAGGGGGTTGGTCATGGATCACAGAGGTCACTCAGGTGCCAGAAGGTTACAATTGGTAATAAAGTCAGTGATTTAGGCTGGAAGTCTCTGGGGCTTCCAGTATTTGCATAGCTCATAAGCATGCTTATGAAAACACTGCAAGGATAGATGCACAAATTCTTCCCCATATGATCGGCCTTTTCTCTTTTCTCATAAATCAGAGTTTCATATCTCATAGCACTGAGATATGAAACCAAAAAGCTTTCAGCAGAGGGTCCTGGCCCTTGGGTCCTGTCCCCTGGTCCCTGCTGTCTGAGGGTGTTTCCCACTTTACGTTCTCAAGCAGGCAGCAGCAGCGGTTTAGTTGGAAGCCCACTTTAGGCTCCAGTTTCCCATCCCCATTTATCATCAGGTTCCTCCATCATTTTTGCTAAATGAAGGCTGTCCCCAGACCTCCTCCCATAGAGCTGCCTGAAGGAATGTCAGTTTCCCTGGGACTGGGGAAATCAGAGATGAGGGAAATTTAAATGTCCCAGACGTTAACTTATTTGGTTAGTTTGAGGGTATAATTCGCATTATAATTTTATTCAGCATGAAGTGGTGCTGTCTGTTCTTATGAGTGCTGTTGGTCACTCTCAATGGTGTATGGGTTTCCTCAGCTGGGAGCGCAGCACTGAGAGTCTCAGCAATCACTGTCTCACCGTCATTCATTCAGTTCTCATTGTCAGCAGTCAGAGGTTCCGGGAAGACTTTGGAGTGCATACTCCCTTCTTCAGTGCTAGGGGAGTCAAGAAACCTGCCCAACGTCACACCAGTGGAGAGGGCTACAACTAGTATTAATACCTCACCCCAAATTTCTCCTTATGTTCAAATACAGGAAGAAAAAAAATGAAGATCATTTTTGCACCAAAGAATGTCAAGACAGTATTCTTAATAATAAAATCTTGATAACTGATGCTAAAAAATCCGAACTTAGCAAAACAGAATAACTAGTAGAGAAAATTAGAACAGACCATGGGAACAAACACTGGCGTTTGTGACATGCCAACCCTCTGACACGGTGGTTACTAAGTGGGACATAACATACACAGCGTGGATGCACTGGATGGGTGAATGGATGATCACATGTTGGGCAGACAGAGGTAGATAGTATCAACTTTCACCATGCTACTCAGAATGGATGGCCATTCAAAATAAGTGTATTGTCTGTTTCTGGAATTTTCCATTTAGGCCATTGTTGACAATGGGTAAGTGAAACTGAGGAGAACAACATTGCAGATAAGGGAAGCTATTGTACATGCTGGATTAAACAACTGGCTGTGGAGCTAATTCATCTTACAATTACCCTTTATTAATCTTCTTGGTTTGATTCAAACTTCTAAAGATTTCCATAGACAAATATAAATTAAGCATTTTATCTGGGATCTTTGAAGACATAATTAAACTATTATAAAAACATGCTACACCCTTTAAAGCTAATGACTCCCTAAAATCCCTATTCAGATTCCTGTTTGATTGAAAGAAATGGCAGGTGTAAAAAAGAAACAAACAAACAAACAAACAAACAAACAAACAAAAAACCCACTCTTATTTGGCAGCAGGCAGAAGAACTGGTTCCTGGGGCCTGGTGGGCACCATGTGGGAAACCACTCTTAGCTAGGAATCTTGGTTTTTCCATCCACAAATGAGTAAACATAATGTCACTATCTTGGTATTGCAATTCATGTGTTCCAAACTGAAATTTGTTAAGTTAGCATTTAAGATGCTATTTAATGTAAAAGAAGGGCTATTTCATTACTGTTTTACTTTACTATTATTGTTCATCTCTTACTGTGACTGATTTTTTTAATTAAACTCTATTAAAGGTATACAGGGAAGTACATTACACACACACACACACACACACACACACACACACACACACACACACACACAATGGATCAGGGAGATATCTTGTTACTATTTCTAGTTTCTAGAATACTTGGGAGGTCTGTGAAATGAGTCCCCAGTGGAAAAGAGAGGCATGGTGCATCACTCACATACCATGGGCAAACTCTGTGATAAGCCCTGGAGTTAATACATAGCCACAGGAAACTACTCCATGAGAAAGCAGGGTAAAGGACCTGTGGCAGAGTTCTACCCAGGCAAGGAGGAGGGTGTGTAACCAGGCCTGGAGGCTCAGAAGACTCACACTTGGAAAAACAAAACAAAACAAAACATGTCTAGATGGATGTGAATGGCTAACCAAGGGTTAACAGGGAGTGAGAGGATGGATGTTCCAGTCATAGAGAACACAATTAGGAAAGGCCAGAGGATGGAAGCCCGGGTCCAGTTTAGAGGCATCTATAAAATTCAGTACTGCATACAATGCGTTTGGGATCATCATAATACTAGAACAGGAGGCCTTAGAGTCTCATCATCCTCATGCACATTAAGTTTACTTTCAGAGTGTTACTGCATGTTTTCCAGCCTTGTATTTAGGGCTTGGTTCAACAAGACTGTGACAGGGTTTGGAATCTGCACTTTTAACCAGGATTCTAAGGTGAGAATCCTGAAGAAGGGTGCCTGTGAAGGTTGCTATAGGAGGAGATGTAACATGAAAGGACTCTAATAGAGTGGCAGTTTGATCCAATTAACACTGTAGCCAAGAGGATACAAATATACACATATGTTCATCCCAGGTTGCTGAAGAACAGATTTAGAGCCTGCGTTTAGGTTTCTTCAATGGTCCTGGTACTTTCTCTATTCTTTCATAAAAGGGTGTATAAGAGCATAAGAAATAAAGAGAACCCCTTCAAATAGTAGTCATTAATTTTCAAGAGTGAAGTCAGGCATTTAAGACAACTTTGACAGAGGGTGACATGCTAATGTGTAATAGGAAGTGTTTGGTAAAGCCTTGGCAGTGCTGGTGCATCATGGGGACTGTGAGTGATGAGGCTTTGGGGGTTGGAAGGATGGCGAAACAGTTGAGAGCATTGCTGCTCCTGTGGAGGTCTGAGTTTGATTCCCATCACCGAGTCAGGGGGCTCCCACCTAGTTACAGGGGATCCAACACCCTCTTCTGGCCTCTGGAGACACTGCACTATATGCACAGATGACAGAAGACAGACAGACAGACAGACAGACAGACACACACACACACACACACACACACACACACACACAAGTAATTTTAAAAAAGAGCTGGGGGCTGATAGGAGGCCTTCAGTCACAGGAGCTTCTCAAAGGGGACTGTGGAGCCCTGGTCTCCTTCCCGTTTTGTGCACTGGCCGTGAGCTGAGTGGCTCTCTTCTGCTCTGCACCTCCAGCAGGAGGTGATGCCTCTTACAGAACCTAAAGCAATGGATTTCAAACCATGAATTGAAACTTTTGTAACTAGGAGCCAAAATAAACCTTTCTTCTTTATATGTTGATTATCTTGGCTATTTCACTACAACAACAGAAAGCTAACACAACTACCTTATTATTATAAAATATTTTATATAAAAAATCCACAAATAACAATTAAAATATTTGTTAGTGTTTAGGGATGTGGGATAGTTTGGTTTAGCTGATTCATACAACCCCAGACTCTCCTACATATGTAACCCAGAGCAACAGGATCAGGGTCCCAGAGCTTTGGTTAAACCAAAGCATTAATATTATACTGGCTACTCAGGCCTGTCTACGGGGGTATGGTAAGTGTTGATTGTCAGTTGACAGCAGCTAGGATCACCCCGAGGCAGACCTCCAGGCATACCTGTGAGGGATCATTTAGGTGAATGATAACATTTGAGAATGTCAGTAAGAGGTTATCTTGATTTGTTTAATTTACATGGGAAGCCACATCTTAACTGTGCATGGGGCTCTTGGCCTAAACAGAATGGAGATAGGGAGTGGATTAGCAGCTAGCAAGCATTCACTGCTCCTGCTTTCTAACTGTGGATATGATGTGACTGTTTGCTCCAAGCCTCTGTTGCCATGACTTCCCCGCTGTAACCTTGAACTATGGGCTGAAATAAATCTACCCTTCCTTGAACTGGTTTTGGTGAGAGAATTTTTTCAGCAATAGGGAAAAAAAAACTAAGACAGGAGACTTTCTGCAGAAAACAAGGGAAGTTTTACAAGTGTCTATACACTCCTAAGCACGCACACTGGGTTGCCTACAAAGATGTTGTCCAAGTGCTAAATATGCCCCCGAGTGGTAGAGCTCAGTCACATAGCGGGTCTGTTTTCCAAGGACTCTCCACAGTGATTTCCATCCAAGACTCCCAGTGAACGCAGCACAGAGCTGCAGGCACATCAGTGTCTGTTGGCCAACAGAGAACTGGGTAAAGAAAGTGAGCTTTATGGACACAATGGAACTCATTTTTAGCAATACATGTAACTACATATGTAACCCTTTAGGATGAACTGGAGGTTGGGGAACTGGAAGCTTGGTGGATTTAGCATCTACCTTTGAATAAAAGGTGGGAAAAATGCATGTTGGATTCTCAAGCTCCACAGCTATTGCAGTGTTCTAGCAAACGTTCAAAATCCTCTTGTGCCTGTGAATTGGGTCACTTTGTAGTGGTTGAAGTACCAATGTGGAGAAGTGGCTTGAATTTCTTACAAGATCTCCAGTCATAGAACAACACTCCGAAGATTCAGATTTGGGTCCTTAACTCTTCATGACTGGTTAGACCCTGCCTGCTGTGTTCTCTTCAGAGTGACAGAGGTGAAATGCCTCTTCTCTGCCAGTCTCTAAAGATGACATTTTGTAGGGCTCTTACAAAAAGTGACCAACTTTGCAGAGCCATCAGAATCCTGTCACAACTGAGAATCTACACTGGGGATAGACAGTTTTGTGGGAAAGTGTCTGCAGTGCTCACAGGCCGAGAATGAGAAGTCTGGCAGGATCTTAACCCACAGCTCACTGTCTGAGGGACAAGGAGAGGTTAATCCTTGATTTTATAGGCAATATCAAGTACCTTGATGCTAGGAGGTGTTTAGAATTTACTTTCCATGATAGGGATAGTAGTAAACTGGCACAATCTTCCCTGGACATGCATAGATAAATTGTCTGTAGGACAGAAAGTTTCCATCCAAATAATTACTAACCACTAGCTGAGTTGGGGAGGGTGTCTAGAAACTTAGAATGATGGAGTCTATTCCACACAGCTGTGGCTGCTTAGAGATATCGTGGGGACCATTAGAAGGATCTATTGCATGTCTAAATCTGGAACACCAGTCTGTCCTGAGGCTTGAAAGAGGTTCAACCATTAAACTGTGCAGACTGCTTTGACAGCGAGTGTTGGTTAATTACAGGGGCAATCTAATTACAAGGTTCCCCCGTAATTGATTCCCTTTCAAGTGTGTGGAAACTTCACTTGATATGCATTTGCTCCTGGAACTCGCGGGAATAGATCAGATTCTTGGGGCTGTGTGTATCTTAGAACGCAGGCGGCCATTGTGACTATACTCTGGAGTCCACCTTAGGGGATTCTTCTGAGTCAGTTTTCCTTCCTTTCTTCATTCCTTCCATTCATTTCTCAGTTCATCCATCCATTCAGCATTCTACAGTAGTAACACGCATTTGCATCACTAGTCTCTAAGGATGTGAGGATATACTGAATAGAGTCACTGCCACAGACAGACTTCTAGTAGTTGGGCAGATGCAAAAATACTTAAAACTATATACTAATTATTGGGTCAGTGAGGCATATAGAACAGGGAGAAAACATGGAAGACATCCTTGATTTTGCTTCATAGGCAAGGGTGTTGACATGTGCAAGAGTAACACTGGCTGAGAGGCAGCATGAGAAATAGTGAAGATGAGTAAACAGTGTGGGGATGGGGGAAGAAAAAAAAATCCAGAACTGTGTGAAAAGCACTGGTTGCCACAGTGAACGACCTAGAGTGGCAAGTACCACTGTGCTCTCCTTCCACACATGAAGGACAGGAAACGCTTTGCAAGCTCTATAAAGACTGGAGATAACAGCCACTGAGAAATCGCTATGTGCTAAGCCTCTGCTATAACAAGATCCCATCTACTTAAGTGGCTGAAGAAGGGTTTTGTGTGTGTGTGTGTGTGTGTGTGTGTGTGTGTGTGTGTGTGCGCGCGTGCACGCACACACACATTTCCACACCACAGATAAGGACAGTGGCAGGACAGGAGTGTTGAGAATAAGGTCACTACACTGTGTGCTGAAGTTAGGCCCCTGATTTGGGCCTGTTTGTTCTAGGATGGCAGGTCTCTAATTCAGGCACTTGGGAAGTGGAGGTGGGAGGATCAGAGTTCAAGATCATCCTTGGTTATATAGTTGATTTGAGTACAGATTGAAATACTCGAGACCTTGTCTCAAAAAAAAAAAAAAGTCTGAGCCATTGAGACTCTCCGTGTCCTCATTCATGAACTGATGAAGTTGTGAACATGAACTCTGAGGACATCGATACTTTGAGATTCTATTTTAATTAAATCTTTCCCCAGGCTTACGAACCCTTTTTTGGTCTTACATAAATCTTTCTAACTACTCCCATAAGACACTTTATATCAGTATTAACGACCCTAGTGCACAGGGCAGCCTGACAGCCACCATCTTTAGGGTGAATATGTCACTGTAGTCTGTCCACATTTCCATATTAAATTCCTGCAAGGATGTTCTTATCTTTAATGTACATGATATGCATTTTAATTCTGATTAATTACCCAGTTATTCACAGGGCTCTTTCTAATTCCTCAAAAGGAGTAGAAGTGGGCAGTAGACAGATGCTGACAAATGACGGCAGGGTCACTTTCCTCTTCTTCGCTACATGATTTAATAAGCCAGCATTCTCCAGTTGTACCCTGTTTTCCTAGAGGGATGCACCTAACAGCAGCAGGGTCAAGTAAGAATGGCCTGCAAGAGAATGTTTGCTTCTAACTCTTACCACGCACGGCAGACTGGACTGCAATTACGTCAGCAGAGAGCTAGGATCTTGTCTTATTTTCAGTACAGCTCTTGATGTACTGGCTGCTTTCCTAGGAGCATCTATAACATGTGGTGGGAGACATTTCCTTCAAAACACTTGGTTGAATCCAAATGGTCTTTCACGTTTGGAGACCCTCAGCTTTCTGAGTCTCTCAGACAGTAGAGAAGGTGCTTTTCATGGTCGGCCCTGAAGCCAGGTATGGAGCTGATGCTGTGTCCCACCCACCATCCCCTCTCTCCCCAGGATTTGGATACACTGACGCTGTCGCAGTACAGGGGCCATGCTGGTGGCAAGGAGCAGGGCTGAAGCTTCACGGTGAGGCTTCTGTGTCCTGCAGCAGTAGTGCAGAGGCCAATCCAGCCCTCACGTTGGTGTCAGCAGAAGCAAACTCTGGGGTGAAGACTGAACAGCACTCAAGCCAGCCTAATCGGACTTGACTTGGCCTGTCTCCCTCCTTCTTATCATTCTTATCTGGTCCCTCCATCCTTAGCTTAGTTCTAGGAGCCTTTTAGCACCCACAATGTACTTCTTTTTTACATTAAAAAGTACCCTTAAACCGTTTTATTTCAAAATATCTCTCAAGCCTGTAGGAGAATTTTGAGGGTAATATAATGGATTACCGAATGTCTTTTCTCAGTTTAACCATTTTTTTAAATCAGTTTTTGTTCTATTTGCTTACTTGTGATCTCTTTTCCTTTTTTCCCATATGCCCTTTCTTCATACATACAATGTATTATCATATATAACTCAAACAAGAGTAGGTTACATATGCCATGCCATATATCACCATTCATGTAGCAGCATGCATACTTTATGAAGAAGAATCATACTCTTTTTGAAGTATTTTTATCACATATTATACCCAAGATTCACATGACATTTTCATACATGTGCATTTTATATTTGGTCATATTCACCCTATTATCCTCCCTTGCCCTCTTCCCACCCCCATTGATCCCTTTTTTCTTCTCAACCTGTCCAATTTCATGTCTTTTACTTTTTATTTATTCATTTGTTTATTTGCTTGTTGTGTGACCCAATGAGTTCATTTATAATCATTTATGAACAAGGCCATCCTTTTATACTGTCACATTGGTTCTCCAACTTGAGAAATTTAACACCACATTATACTAACGACTTCCAGTCTATATTCAAATTTTGCTAATCACATCAGTGAGCAATGTCCTTAGCCATTGTCTTTATTCATCCAAATCTATTTTAGGGTCATATATTGCATTTATTCATCTTATCTCTTTATTCTTCTTTTAATTTGCATCAACTTTTCTGCTTTTCATTCTGTTATGATATTGGTATTTCAGAAACACAAAATCTGATGATTTCATAGAACTTCCTTCATAATTTGCCTGAGTTTCTTGTGATTGAATTCGGCAGTGATTTCAGCATGAATCTCTTTGAGGCAGTACTTCCAGAGGCTCAGATGGTCATGTGATCCCTCATGATGCTGACTTTCATTGTTTAGTTATGGTGTTTTCTAATTTAATCATTCAAAAGTTATCATCTTTTCTCTTCTTAACTTTGAAGATGATGTTTTGATATTCCGTGCCCTTTTTCTTTCTAATCAAATACCACTCCCATCGATCAGGGTTTGTTTTTTTTTTTTTTTGGAGGGGGGGCTTTCTCACAATGTTCAGGATGTTCTTGAACTTGATATGTAGCCAAAGATGACATTGAACTCCTGATCCCCCTGACTCCACTTCCTGAGTGAGTGTTGAGACACAGGCCACCCTGCCCCTCACTTGCATGGATCATTCCTGTGAGTCAGTTTCTATGATGACGGTAAACAACGGTTACTTTTCTATTTGCACCACTTCCTTCCTGCTTGTTAATTGCTTGAATATACTTTTTTTTTCTTGTTTTTTGAGGCAAGGTTACTTTGTACAGCTTTGGCTATCCTGGAACTAGCTCTGTAGACCAGGCTGGCCTCGAATTCATAGAGTTCTGCCTGCCTCTGTCTCCTGAGTGCTGGGATCAAAGGTGTGCGCCACCACTGCCTGACTGAATATATTTTTAATGAGTCTTCATCTGCTGTATGAGATAGAGTGTGTCTCAGTTACTTACACTTAAAAACCTGACTGAGTACATTTAGGGAACTAAGAATAATGCTAAGGAAGCCTGTCAAATAATTTCACTCAAATATTCTATCTAGTTAGTTCAAAGAGGTGAACAGCATTAGGACAAGAAATCATATAACTTCTCACGTTAGTTCACTCTACTGGTACAACACATTTCAGGCCAGACCTTCTTCTACTCTCAGCCAAATGACTGCTAAAATGGGTCGTGTAAATATCAAATAGTTATAACACAGCTGAAAAGCAGGAAAATGTCAGCTTTGGTGACTGAGTGCCAAACACCGGCCTATTTGGAAACATCTCCTGGTTTATTGCAATGTTTACTTTTCATTTAGCTTTTTCAATGTCATAAATGTCAAAATAAGAATAAAGGTGCAATGGAAATAAAAAAAAAATCAAAGAAAGGCAGACTTCATCCCAATATTGACTCCAGTAACTAAACAGTTTAGGGCTTTGAAGGAAATTAAAATTTTTTTTTCCAGTCCCAAATTTCTCATTTATGAAATGAGATAGTTGAGTTGAACTTTTTAAACTAAGGATTCTATGACCTGAAAATAGCACATTTTCTTTTCTTTTTCTTTTTTTTTTTTGGAACACAGAAACTGTTCACCTAGAATGTTCTATTCAGCACATTTGGATCCAAGATTATTTTGGAATAGACCAAACACCAGTAAAATGGCTCCCAAGCCTTCAGAGAATAGAGACATCAGTACGATTTAGTGTAAAGAGGCTCAAGTGGTTTCAGGCTATCAGAGTGACTGTCTTTCCCGAGAGAAACAATCTCACACAGCTTGGTACGGTCAGACCCAGAATGATGGGCCTCATTTGGACAGTCACACTATCAGGGAGCCATTAAAACAACACAGACATCCTAATGAAACACAGCCGAGTGAAATGGGCTGTTTATCTTGCGTAAGAAAAGATTTCAATGGATGAAGACATAATAGTCTTTCAAAGACAGGAAGGTCATTTTATTTAGGGGGAACATCATGTTGACTTGCGTCTCCCCTGGACGAAAACTACAGCTCGCTTGGTGTCTGTTCCACTGTTAAAGCAGTGGAGGTGCTGTCCACATAACAAGACATTCTGTGCACATACAGTTTCGATCACTGCTGCTTTTTGGGGGGACCTCATCATGCTTTGTGACATCAAAAAGCTACCCAAGAATTAAGTGTTTGTAGAGGGTATCAGTTCAATGAGAGGGCTCTGCTTTCCACGCAGAGGTTCCACATGTCAGTGCTTCTCAAATGTGGATGTGCATGTAAATCCCGATGCCCTGGTCTGCAGTAGCATCTGAGATTTACAGTTCTAACAAGCCCTCAGCTGTTTCGTGTGCATATATTCATCTGCTGATTCAAGTGTTAAAGGCCACAAGATCTGAGCATAACTTTTAGAACCCGCCTCCCTAACACCATTAACATCGATGTACAAGGGAAAAGGACATATCACACAGCTCTGGTAGCCTTATTTTCCTCATATTGCCTTAAGGAGATTCATATTTTCCAATTGTCAACTCTGTTCACAAGCTGTGTGTTGATCTTGTGGGGCTTAGTTTGATGGCCACCTACCAATTGCCCGGTGATCAGGCAATATTTCCCTGACAAATGTTGGGTTTGCTTATCATAGATGGTTGCTTCAGTTGACTGCACTCTTTTATTAATTAATTAATTAATTAATTAATTAATTTGAGACGCAGAGATATGCGCACACACGCTGGCATACACCAGGTGTGTGCTTCTTCAGGATGTTTCTCACTGCATTTCTTCTCTAAGCCATGCTGGTTTAGTACCAGGGGCTCATGTGTGCACAGACGTTGCACTGTTCAGCTGTTTACTCTCCCTGCATTTGGCTTCATAAATCTCAAGCAAGCATCTTGCCCACCAGGATGTTCTGTGTGGTGCTTTCCTACTGTTTATCCCTTTAGGAAACTTTACTTCAGTGTTACCACTTTGCACTCCAAAACCTGGAGTGTACAGAGATACAGTTTTATGAAAATAATCTCGTACATTCAAAGATAATAATAAACCTTTGCTAGACCTCACAGCCAAATTAGTGAAATGCCTTGAGGTCACTTGAGAGTCTACCTGCTATCTTACTGTGTACTCAGTCTGTTTGTTTAACCTACCTTTAAAGAGAACAGTGTGACAACCAGCCTTGCCTGGGGGTTCCCATGTAACAAGCTTTTACAACCTGTTAAAACTTAGCTTTAATCTTAAGTAATGTTCTCTTTAATGCCCCCGACCCAGAGTAATACATGTGTGTATGTGTGTGTTGTGATAATCGTTTGCCCAAAGCAGCCAACAGTTGGAAGAAACCTTACACCATAAAATCCATCATAAATGTTGGAAACAACATATAGAGAGCTTGTTTACAACGCTTTGAGCCCAGCTGGTGTCAGTTGGAGTCAATGACTTAACCTATTGTAAAACACTGCTAATAATTTCTGTAAAGAATCCTCATTTCTTTCCCATATGATGCTTTCTGAGCTGTTCAATAAGTACAGAGCAGAGGCCTTTGTCATTGTGTCAGACACAATCACAGGGATGGATACAGACACAAACTAGTAACCACAAACTGCAGACCAAAGACACAGGCAGAGAAGTAGAGAAATCAAACTTGGGCTCACCCTTGATCAAAGTAATCTGAGAAGAAGTCTGTGATTTCACTGCTTAATGCGATGCCGATGTATTTTTGTGCCCTGATGTCACCTTTAATGCATTTAACCAATGCAGTAGAGAATGGGTCTGCTCCTTTCCTCAACAGCAGCCTGCAAGTAATTCCATAGTCATTGTGGCCTCCTGAGATTTTACTTTGCAAACATTTTAATCAGTATGCATATGGAATTTTTTGAATTTGTATACTATACCAGTTGCTTTAAGAGCCACATGGCTTTGAAGAGGTGCATGGGAGTAGGAATTCTGCGTCACCCTAGGTAGACTGCTGGCATCAAAACAGCAATAACCCTTTCTTGATATCTCTATGATTCATAGATCACCAGATGGTACTCTTTGGGGGAGGAAAATGTTGCTACATCAAGCCTCAGTCACAGGACTTGCCTGGGTTTACAGAGGTATGTTCACATGGACAGTGGGTTGGAGCTGAGCATATATCTGTAATGCTAGCTACCCCACCCGGCTCTGGTCTGTTCAACTGCAACACTGCTGACAGAGATCTGTATATCTCTCTCCAGCAAGACAATGGATAAACAGCCTCCTGCTCTCTCGATGTGTAAGCACTGTCATCCATGTGGTTTATAACTGTGACTGTCTAAAGGAAAAATCCATAGAAATGACCTGTTTACTGAAATCCCACTTGAAGTGTGATGCTAGCTATTTATCCAATGGAATTTAAATAAGAGAATATTATCTCCTAATAAGAATAAGCCAAAGTGTTACAGTTTGATGCTACAGGATGGCATTGGCAGCTCTGAAAATCCACTAATTGTCTTGATACTGAACCAACAAGATATAAACTACCTTCCTGCTTGTATTTGGCACAATACGGTAATATAATAGATAGGATATAATCATCTTTCTTAGAAGACTAGGAAAGGACAATCTTCCATGTGGTATCCTTATTAGAAGGTACGGCAGAGGTGAGAAGAGGGGGTGAAGGTAAGCACCACGGAAGGAAATGGTACCCCTTATTCTGGTCTTATCAAAATAACCTTGCCATTTGGAAGTTCTGAGTATAGAAAATGGTGATGTGTACTTCAGAAACTGGACAACCTTTTTTCCTCCGTGAGCCTATTTGATTTTTCTTTTTTGGAAACAGTTTTTGCTATGTAGCCCAGGCTGATCTTGAACCTTCCTCCTCCCCCAGTCTCCTGATGTTTTGCTGGGATTACAGGTATGTGCCACCACACCCCAAAACACACGTGAAGTCACATCACTCTTTATCGTCACTAAAGTTCAGCTGGACTGGGGTCTCTCAGAAAGAGGACACAGAATGGTGGTTTGCCTGCACACTCACTGCAAGAGAGGTGCTGCTTTAGTAACTGCATCAGGAAGTCCGTTCTGAGCTGGGAGCCCTTGAAACAGCTCTAGGTATACCACTGCTGGAAAAGAGTGACCTCAACGGAAAGAGAGAAGGCCCAAACTAAGCCAGGCAAACAAAGCAAAGCAGCCTGCCAGATGTTCTCACTGCATGGTACGCCGCATCTCAATGCTTCCAAGGTTGGCAGTGGTGATGGAGAAATGCTGGATTTTCAAATCAACAAGCTCTGTTTTACCTTTCTCTTCATCTGTACTTTAAAAATGGTTTAGAGTCAAAACATACATGTGCTGGAATTTGTAGTTTCAAGCATATGCTTTTAGGAAGAATTTTATGAACTGTGAATAAAATCTATAGAGCCCATAATATGGGTTTTAGAGTGTCTACTGTTAATTGCTGGCTGGAATAAAATTTTCAGCTTAATCAGATATCCTATAACACTTAACCACAGCTATCAGAATGTTAGTGCTAAATGCACAGTGTTAAACCCATATCAAGTATAACTGCTTGTGAATATACGGAAAGGCACTTCAGAATCTTGCTGGAGATTTTCCTGTAATTTTAAGCATCTGCTTAACTGGACATGAATTTTCTTTAACAGAGTTGTAGTTAATAGTGAAGAAAATAACCTCATTTTAAAAATGTTGGTTATTACTCATAGCAAAGCTTGTGAGGGGAGGCATGTGCCACTTAAGCTGAGTATAAGGGGCAGGGACAAAGGCAGTAGCCACCCTTGACCAAGACAACAGAATCAGCCCTGCCCAAACACCATACCTGGCTCACCCTGCCTAAAACATCATACCCTGCCTTCACTCCAAATGCCGACGGTTCAAATACCATGACGAGGGGTGTGTGGAGGGCTAGCAGCTGATGGCTTAGCAAAGGGTTGATAAAGAAATGATGTAGGGTGAAAGGTACCGTGGGAGGGTGGAAGAGGCACCTGCCAGAAAGCTGGAAGTTCCCCGAATAACATCAGCAGCTTACTGAGGGTCTCCACTGTGGCAAGCTGAGGCAGGATGCTGAAAGCATCCATAGCCTATGCTGGCCTGACTCCTTAGTTCTTGGTGTTGAGAAAACCTAAAGAAATCTCCAGTGGTCGGGTCTTATATATTAACATGATTGATTTATTTACCTAAGTAGAGCCTCTCTGTGAAAATTTTAAGGAAAAACTCAAGTAGCATCATAAATTAAAAAATCCCTCAAATCTATTTTTTGGGGGACAACAGACAAAATGCTGACTTTGAGAGTGACTAAGAGTATTCTAAGTTTATGGTATACGTGCTCTCTATGTGTTGTGAAGGTTCAATAAGTGAAGAATCTGCGCTGAAGGCCTGAGATGAAGATCCGTCACCATCACAAAGAGATTATTTTGGGTCTGATTTCTTTCTGAAATAAGGTTTTTTTAATAACAAAAGGAGAAATTACCACTAATTCTTCATTTCCAAGAAAAAGCATCTTAGTTGAAAATGTAAATGACATTGATCTATATTTATACTCCAGCAGGAAACGGGTTGGGTTAGGAAACTATCCGGAGACTATGGGTACTTTTGCTCCTGCTGGCAGTGGTAACTCATACCCACAGGAGCAAACAGGCACATTAGCCCTGAGCGTGGGGATCCTGGTGGGATTAGGACCACAGTGTGCTTATCAGTAGTAGACAGCTCTGTCTCAGCTGACGCTGGAGCGTAATTTAGTCACCATCGATCCCTTTGTGAGAAGGGAGAAGGAAGCGAGACGAAAGCCGTCACTAACGAGAGCCGTCCTTGCTTAAGTTACTGGGGTAATCAGTTCCCTCTGGAAATAACTGGTGAGCCAGTGGAAAACAACACACCTCCTGCACCCGGGAAACATAGTCACGGAGATGGCCATGAAACCAAGAAGTATGTCCCTTCCTGTGCGTTGTTCCTCTTTAAGAGATGACACTTTTCAGCTTGTAATGAACTATCAGAGTGAACCAAATGGGTGTTGTTAAAAGCCTGTGAGTGCAGGCTCTACCAGTTAGCCTTTTGTGTGAGAATCAAGCATTCACTTGCAGAAGCATTAAGTTGGAAACATGAAGGCTCTGCAGGAGTTTTAATTGGACTATTTTTAAGGCTTCATGTGAACACCCCCCTCCACTCCAGATTGTTATTTACAAAGCACTTTGTTTTTAAAATATCTTGCATACAGAAGAGAGAAGACTTAGAAGGCATAGGACACGATTCCCAGGGCTTTCTGTTTTATACCTGTTTTAATACAGCCAAGTAATACCAATCTTTCAAATATGCCCAAAGCTGACAGCAGCCTCAGTCAACATTCATGCTCCTGGTCTACGCTACAGAGGACGTGTTGGGATTTTAACTGAAAATATTTCAGGGTGTTTGGACTGTGTTTGTGCTTGTGTGTGAATAGAGTCAGGCACACACAAGACAGAGCTAAAACCAATAAGGAGCCATTCTTTAAATATACCAACACTATGGAGGGTCTATCTACAGGCTGAATGACAGTGTTGGGGGAAGAGAGTGGGTGTTTAAGAATGTAAACAAAGATAACATCATGAATCAGGTTGTCAGAGGTGATTTGGGGATAATCAGAATTCCCATTCAGACCACATGTGAAATTTTTTGTTCAACATAATGGTCAAGAGTGAGGGGGAAAAGCATTGTGCTCGAAAATTTTGGCAAGGATGCTGATCATGGCTTTTGTTTTGTAACATTCTCAAGTTCGGCTTGGCGGAACAGATTGGCAGCTTGCTGCAAACCCCGGTGTGCTGTTCCAGCAGCACACGCCACAGTGGGAACAAATGGGCAACCTTGTTGTCACATTCTGTCTCCTCTTCCAAGGTAAAGGTAAACCTTCAGAAACCGTTCTAGACCATTTAAGTTTCAATAGCACCTTCTCTTAAAATATCCTGAAAATTGAGTTAAAACTGTTTTGGAGGGTGTGTGAATTCACCAAACCATTTCTGCAAGTCTGCATTCATAAGAACCTATGTTGGAATAAATAAATGAGTAAATAAATAAACAAACAAACAATTAATTAATAACAAAAAACATCAAAAACCCCAAAACAAAAATGTCATGGAAAGTTTTTAATAAATTGCATTAGGCAGTCAACTATGATTTCTGTGTATATGAGAAATTTTCTGAGAGCCGAATCTGTTTATTCAAATGTTCCTCTTTTACCTTTGTGAAGAGATTATTTAATAATGCTATGTAAATAATGAAAGTTTAAGTATCATTCCTGGGTGAAACCAAAGCACAGCATTTAATCAGTCCTTTGCTGCTGGCTTCCCGCCCCCAGTAGTGAGAGAGTTCCTTTGATTTTAAACTTTCTAATCAGGCAGATTGTATTTGCTACATATCTTTAAATTATACTAATAATTATCCATCAAATGTGACATAATCCCATTAATGACTTTCAAAGCAGGATGATGTCAGTGACAGGGAAATGCTGTTGGACTTCTACTCGGCTGACTCTGAATTCTTACTAAACTTAAGATACAATCAGTAATATGTTTTAGATAAGATACAATTAGTATTATGCTTTAGATAACAGTACAAGATAGTTCAAAGGAATTTCCCCAAGACCTGGAAATTAAATATTAAGTCATGCATACATCAGTCTATTTGTTATGTCTCCGGGAGTCTACAGGACTGGAGAGGCATCTTTGGCACTCACACAGACACACCGGATGGATGCCAGGTGTGAGGGACACCGCCTATGAGGACTGCTATCTGAGTGTTTTTGGAAAGGAAGCCCCAGGGGAAACATGTCCAGGGACAGAGAATGAGCTCCGCTCACACTTCAGAAGGCTGAGTTAGTGCTTGGGTTATCTGACCACACAGCAGCACGATTTTATTCTGAGGAAAATCAACCTCGTGCATGAAAACTAGACTCAAGGTTAAAGTAATCTTCCCAACTGAGTACAGCGCTGGTATCTGAAGAAGCCCCTCCTGAGAACCCCAGAGCCGCTCCACTGTGACTACTGGGACAGATGACAATGTCCCGTCACCTGAAGGGGGAAATACATCGCAGAACATTTAAAATATAATGCATTACAGAACACTGCGACCGCGGCTAATTGCTGGGACTGTGGAGAGCCCTGTGCAGGCAGGAGAGGCGGCAAGTCTGGCTGATGTTTGCCCTTCAGCTGACATACGTGCGAGGTGCAGCGATGGGATTGCAAGGAAACATGGTCACCTCCTAGGGGTTCCTCTGCTAGGATCCCAGAGCCGGCTTAAAGGCACAGTCTCAGGACTGAACAGAAAACAAACTTCCCAGCGTAAGTTCCCAGTCTTTCCTCCCCATCCCACCCTGGGACACAGTCCAGTGTTTCTGGGGAATGCAAACGCCTCGGTCATGGTGCACCAGTCACTTGTTGAGTTGGGCAAGGTGCAGCTCTGGCCCCCAGGAACTTGGGGAGCACTGGATCCCCCATGGACCCTCAGAAGGAGGTCTCTTACCTGCATGTGTCCCTGGTACATTCTGCTCCGGCGTCGTCAGGGCTCCCGAGGCTGCAGGGCTGCTTTCCCGGATGGCTCGTAGAGAGGAGCGGGGCGGGCAGCGCGGTGAGGGCTCTCCGCGGGGCGCCCGGGCCACCAGCTACAGGGCGCAGGCGGGCGAGAGGGCGGCGGGGCGAGCGGCGCGCTGCGGAGCTGTCCTCCACGCGGGTGCTGAGCGCGCGCGGGCACGGGGACGCGGGGCCGGGCTCTCCGCGGGCGCAGTGCTGCTCGCCGCGCCTCTCCAACTCGCTGGTCCTGCGCCCCGCTCTCCTCGGCGCTCACGAGGCGGCTGCGTCCCCTCCCGCCCCCGTCCCCGACGCCAGCCCGCTCCAGCCACCGCCGCAGCTGCCGAGCGCAGGGCGCGCGCCGCCCTCCGGGCCGCGTCGCCGCCTAGAGCTGCCGGCCCGGCGCGCGCGCTCCCGCGGAGCCGGGGGCGGGAGGGCGGCTCCAGCGAGCGCGCTCCTGGCGCGTGCTCCGCTGGCTTTCCCTGGTGGCTCAGAGAAAGCGGTGTGTCCTGAGAGCGGTCCACACCTGGAACCGCGGACCTTCCGACGCAGTGGGAGTGATTTCGAGGCAGGGTACTGACCACTAGCTGGAAGAAAAGTGGGAGAGAAAGGGTAGTGTCTCCTGGGAGGTGAATCCTGACCTAGGCATCCCACTCCGAGCTACCTCTGAGCATAATACTTAAAAACAAACAACAACAACAACAACAACAAAAACCCACACACTTCTCCCCAGCATTAAAACCACTCAGAATCCTGTTGTCTGTCTACCTTAATGTTACTTCCGTGACATCAGGAATCTCTGTGCACTAGCATAACCCAGCATAGTACTGTACGTCCTGGCAGGTGGTAGGTACCTAATATGTATTTGCTGAAGGAGTGACCTTTGCCATATACTAAAATACATAGGCAGAATGTTTAAATAGGTCCCGAGTTGAAAAGACTGTGTAGTACGTGTGTCACCAAGTTTCCTAAAGCACAGTATGTATTAGTTGCGTTGTAATATACTTTCCATAAAGCTGGAAGTGAGATGCAAACTCCCTAGGGTGTGTGTTCCTATGACTGTGTGATCAGGAAAACTTCCCAGTGTATGAAGTGTGGGCATTGGAGGTGGGGGCAGGGCAAGGGGCCTGTTTTCAGGAAGGCCCCTTGTCGGCCTTAGCTTTCATATTGGCTGGGGAACCACAGGACACCTATTACCATTTTAAAAATAAACACGTAAATAAGTACAACAGAACCACACACAGACCTGTGGCGACACGTGAACTTGAGAAATAATTAATCCAGTTCAATGCACTGAAGTCCTAAAAGAAGCAGGCAGGGGAGCAAGCAGATAAACCCAAAGGGCCCAAGACCTGCTGGCAGCAGCTGGATGGATATTAGATCTCATCTGTAGTTAACCAAGTACAAATCTCTTTAGGCTTCCATCTCAACCCTGTGTGATTAAACTCACAGTTGTATCCTGAAAACTAAGTATGTTCTTAGGTAAAATACCACCCACGTCTGGTTTCTGAGCTACTGTAATATAACATCCATGTCTGGTTTCCTTTTTCTTTTTTGGGAAGGAGTCAAAGCCTAGTGGCAGGAGTCTGGCTGGGGCTCCAGGAACAGCTTCTGACCTCCCTGTTCTTTGGAGCAAAGGCACTGACCCCCCTTTCCCTCTATTGACAAGGTGAGCTGGTTGTTTTTTGTCAACTTGATACAACCCTACATACGTATTTGGGAAGAGGGAGTCTCAATGGAGGTCTTGCTCCATCAGCTTATCCTGTGGGCAAGCCTGTGGGGTATCTCCTCCATGTCCTCTGCATCAGCTCCTGCCTCCAGGCTGCTTTTCTGACTAAGTTCCTGCCTTGATTTCCTCAGTGACTAACTGGGACATGTAAGCTAAAGAAACCTTTCTTCCCCAGGTCACTTTGGCCTTGGTGTTTCCCACAGTGGTAGAAATAAAACCAGAGCAGGAAGCCAATGTCTGCCCTGTCTATGTCTGCTGGTGACCGAATGCAAGGGAAGTGTTGAAAATTATAAATGACTGTGCACATGAATATGCAAACAGACGTTTCCTAGTTCAGATACAAAAGAGTGCTGATTTTCTGAAATCGCAACCACTACACAGCCTCAAAAGGAGTTATGTGATCTGAAAAGCATGGAGAAACTCTTGTGTTTTGAATGGAAAGCTCTGGAAATCTGTGAAGTAATGCTGGCACCGATGTTTGATCTGTGATGATTGCAGGATGTAATAGTGAATACAAGGAACCAATGACTGTGAAAGCATTGGAACAGCCAGCACGGGCAGCAACTGGAAGTCAAGACAGAGCTGCTCTCATCTTCCGTTTAAACCCGGGCAGCTCATTCACAAATGCCAGGAATGAAAGCCCTCTCTGTGAAGGCGTTCCTCTCTCAGGCAGTATTGGAAGATGGACTGAGGCATGTTCGCAGTTTTTGAAGAGCCTATTTGAGCAAAGCAGCTCTTTGTGGGCTGGACAGTGAGGCTCTTTGGAAGATGCCAAAGGGAAGCTTGTACAGGGTGGTTGTGAACACATTTTAAGAATTAAATAGTGGTCATATTTGGATTTTTTTTTCCTGAAAGAAGTCTGCAACTGGAGGCTGCTTGGCAAAATCTAATTGTGGACCAGTCAGTGTTAGGTGCCTGGAAGTGATGAGTGCGATTGCTCATGTGGGGTCCAGGATGCTTGTGCTGCTCCAGTCTCACAGTGATTGACCGTTCGTACCCTCCTTTGCTGTATTTTTATTGAGAGCATGGTATGTGACTTCACTAAGTTCAGCTTCCTGGCAGGAGGACATTTTTACCATGGCAGGCAAGCCTAGACCCCTTTTTGTAGAACTAAGAAAAGAACAGCACTGAAATGCCACCTCTCCTTCTACTTATGACTTTGCACAGAAGGTCTTTCCTTCGGTTTTAACTTTAATCCTCTCTTTCCATACCAATATGTCCTTCCAGACCTATCCACAAACACAAGCTCTCTAGTATCTGTTAAAGAGCCAGTATCTTGAGAGAACACTGATTCACAGAATCATCTAGCAATTTAAGTACCTCATAAACAAATGTTCGTCCAAATCTAGCATTTTACCTAAAATGCAAATAACCTCCCCAAACCAAACAACAAACAAACTGGCTTGTAATATATTTGCAGAAATCCTGTTTGCAAATTAGGTTGTTTTAAAGAGACCTTGTGAGGTATAACTGTGCATAACTTTTTAGTTCTATGATTGGAGCAATAGAAACGCTGTGTGTATAATCATTGCACCCTTCCCAAGGAATCATGGCTAAACTGACTCCTGTCAAACTTACCAGACAGTGGGCTAGAAAAAGGTGTGAGCATTTAGAACAAAGGCAAGTGGTCACAGCTCTGTATCCATTTGATGCCAGGAATATTTGAATAAAAATGGACACTTTTGCCAAATATTTGCCTTATTTTTATCTTTTATAGGGTTTCTTGTTTTTATGTTGATACACTCATGCAAAACAACTTTGAAAATAAATATGTAGTCTTTCCAAAATCCAACAACTACATATTGTAAAAATGGCTGCACTCACAGCATGGAAGGAGTCTTGGCCATCTCTACACATGGACATAGGACTTGGTGACAGTAATACCACTTCAGCCTGACTTAAAGATGCTTGGGCTGCATGACAAAAATCCATTAAGGCATGCCCTGTTTCTGAGGAGTGTAGCCCAAATCTTTCTTTTTACATCGTTTACCGCTGAGAGTGGACATGATTGAATACCATATCTAAGCCCCAGAAAATATTTCTCATTTTGTTATTAAATCCCAGGGTCCTTGTTATTCCAAGTTCAGTCTGTGTGCTGGGAGCTTGTTAGAAATGTCCACTCTAAGCCCAGGTCCCAGTACACTGAGCTGAAATCTGTCTTTCACCAAAGTCCTCTGGTTTGCCTTACATGTACCATAAAATTTGAGAGGCATAACTGCCTAGATAGTTATTCATTTGTGTAAAAGTGTGCAAAGGCAGGTTTTGTCCTGGGCTGTGATGGCCCAGGGACATCAGTACCAAGAGTGAAGTCCAACCTGTGTCCCTCTCCACCTAAAGCACTCCGGCGGCTGTGTTTTGAGTGACCTGTGGGTTTGCCATGCAATCCAAGCCCATGGCCTTTTGGGCAGATGGACAACTGTCACCTCGACTCAAACCACCAGAAGGTTCCAGGGTTGGAAGGCAGCAGAATCTACTCAGCATTGATCAAATGAACTTTGCTTATCAGTGAGTTCTACTGTATATTATTAAGTGGGTATTGAAAACTCAGAACATTAAATCTCTGGAAAAGCTGTTCTTGTGGACTAAAGGGGAAAATCAGGGATAATAGCCCTTTGGTGGTTCAGTCTCTCTTTATAATCTATGCTGTTGCAACCCTGCTGTGGAAAGATGGTAGGAGAGAACAAAAGTCAAAATAGCTGTAGACCCAATTACAACGACTAATTGGTTTGGATTGTGTTGAGGGAGGAACATTTTGTTAAAGTTTGCCCATGTGCCCTCTTTTGTCTCTGACACAATGGCAGGATTAGTGGCTGTTCTGGGCTTTGGATCCGGGAGGAACTGGAGAAGCACACAGCCAAGGAGGCTTCCTGGGAGCTAGATGAAGGAAAGGTCAGTGACCAGGGATGCTTGGCCTTGGAGATGGTGGCAATATCTTTTCAATGAACAAACAAACAGAGCTCCTGTTAGGCCAATTTAAGAAATTCTGTAAAATAAATCAGTGTTTCTTCATTACAATGCTAGTGTTCCTTCGGGTATCTATATTGCACTAAATATTAAGCATAGTTTTTGGGGTCTTAGTTTCGGGAGAAAATTTACAAAGAAAGTTCGCTTGACCCTTTCTATTCTGTTGCTGTCTTAGCATGCACGTAGCCTCTAACTTCTCAGTGGCTTCAAAGCTACCTTGACCAGGCTGGGCTTCTGCTTGAAGTCAGATTAGTTTCCTGGAGGCAGGTCCTACCTACTTGACTCAAGCAGTGGCATCTATCGCGTTCAACCCCATCCACTTAGTTTAATAGCCTTCGAGTGTCTTACAAGCAGAGCCATTGGCTTCCTAGTCACAGTCAAGGATTCACTTGCTGTTCAGGACCACAAAGCCTCTCTCCTCAGGCTCTCACTTGAGAAACCACTGCTTTTGTACTCTGGCCAACTAGTGTGATGGGAAAGAGAAGATTTTTGCGATGTAAACCTCGCGACTCTTTGGTTTCTACTCCCACAGCCCTGGAGTTGCTGGCTCACAAATGGTCATGCCTATCTTTTTATGTGGGAGCTAGTATCCAAACTCTTGAGCAGTAAGCACTCTTACCTACTCACCATCTCCTCAGCACGGAAAGGCTTGCTTGATCCTCCAAATAAATATTTCTACTTTGACCTGCACAGCTTGGTCCTGGAAACCTGACTTGGAGAAGAGGGAATGAAGAAAGGACAGACACACAGACACACATACAGAAAAGCTGGGATCAGATGGGCTGTGTTTACTCTGAAGGAGCCAGACCTAGTATAAAGAATTCAGAACCTGAGCATGTCTATCAAGCACAGCGCCGGAGGGAGGAGGGGTGAGCTAGTCTCTGTAGGGAGCAGCCTTAGATTGCAGTCATTTAGGAGGAGGAAGCTAGTTTTTGCACACACTGCCAACATTTGCACTGGGACCAGAGGAAAACTTTACCAATTCTCCGAGCCTGACTCAAGCAAGGCTTTGTCAATTCCCATGGGTCTCAGTCACTGGGGTTCCTGTCAATAATACACATTTACTCAGGGCCTCCTCTGCTCCCCACACACCTCCCCTCTTCTGTGAACTGCTTTGTGAGATGAATTCTTAGACATTTATGATCTCAGCACTGGGAAGGTAGAGACAGGCAGAACTCTGGGGTTTGCTGGCCAGGCAGCCTAGCTTACTTGGTGACTTCCAGGCCCATGAGAGATCCTGTCTCAAATTAATGGTGGATGATGCCTGAGGAATGATACCTATAGCCTCCCCCTGTACAAGCACATTACACAGACAAATATTAGATAAAATTCTCTGAGTGTTTTTCTTTGGATCAACTATTTTTCACTTCTGGTTAAGCAGAGGCAGATGAACACGAGAGACTAGTTTTAACTATTTCATTTTCTTACACAACTCACTCCTTTGCAGAAAATCTGAGCAACCACCATGGTTACTTAGGTAGCAGCTGGAATAGCATGAAAATAGTGATGACATTATAATTAAAAAATAATTTAATGTGAAGACACAATTCAACGACAGTTGTTTTAAACAAAACACTCATGACAGGGCTGGAAGAATGACTCTGCAGTTGAGAGCATTGGCTGCTCTTCCGGAGGACCCAGGTTCCATTCTAAGCACCGCACAGCAGCTTACCACCATCTCCAGGTCCAGGGGCCTCTTATGATCTCTGTGGACACCAGGCATGCATGTAGTCCACAGACATACATGCCAACAAAACATCCACACACATAAAAACCAAAAAGAAACAAATTGCAAAAGAGTGAGCCATTATACCTCACCATTTTTAAATATTAAAAAGTCAATTCTGGAATTGCTCGACAGCTTGCTGTGCTTGACTGGCCCAGGCTGACTGTCACCGTCAAGCCTTATGCTTCCTCTGCCTTCCTCTTGCAGCTCTACAGTCTTGGGCTAGGGCATCTGGGCCTTTGCTTCTGGCCTTGCTCTGTAGCTGCACGTGAGGTTGTTTGCGGGTGATCTGGTTTGTTGGTGATCACATGATGATTTTCGGTATTACCAGTACCGCCGCGAAGAATTTATAATGATTAAGAATTTGTAATTTACAGGTCTTCTCCTCCCCAAAGCTGTGAGAGCCCAGCAAATAGACACTTTCCTGAGATACCAGTTTTCTCTAAATGTTTGTTGAAGCATAAGCCTCTTTGGTGAGTATCTTCAGCTGTCTAAAGAGCACCAAGTGGACTTTCAGAGAGTAAATATGTAAGAAATGATGTTAATTGAGATAATGTTGTGTTCATCCATTTTGCAAAATAAAGAACTCAGTATTCAGACAAGTGAAACCCTTTAGTCCACTTAATAAAAATTTATTTTCAAGTACCTGCAATGTCAGCTCCATCAACTGACACTGAGAAGAACAGAGCTGATGGAGACACAGAGAATCACCCATCATACACTTCAATCACGAATGGAGGATCTGAGGTCCAGCTGAGGCAAGAGACTGATGGGATCATGGCATCTGTTCAGCTCATAAGACCTGCAATGCCAAGTGTTTAGAGAGGAAGTGAGGACCACCTGGCCAGCTGCTTAGACCTCCCTGCATAGCAAGGCAGTTCTGGAATTTCTGAAGATGTACTCTCCCACACAATGCAAAAAAGGAAAACTTTATGGTTTTTATAAATTGGTAGGTGGTAGGTAGATGTCTGATAGTCTCTGCTATAAATAAATCAGCCTCATTTCATGCCATCCAATACTGCTAAGGGATTCAGTTCACTTGATCAAATGGGGATATAGCTCAACCTTGGGAAGCCCTCAAACTTTACGAAGGAAAGGGAACTCATGATATAAATGACAATGGGTAATGATACTTAATATGCAAATACCTTTTATAAATAAAAGTTTTTAAAAGCAACTAACAGGGACACGATAAATATATGATCAGGAAATTCATAAAAGTTAGAAGTATAAAAGATCAATACATAGAAATAAACAGTAAATAAGTTATCAAAATTGGGCTGGAGATGCAATTCAGTTGGTAGTGTGCCTGCCCAGCATGCATGAAATACTTCACAAACTGTGTGTAGTGGTGCACAGCCATAATCCCAACTCTTGGGAGATGAAGGCAGCAAGTTTGGGAATTTAAGGTCATCTTTTGCTACACAGTGAGTGAGAACCAGCCTGGTATACATGAGACTGTCTCAGAGAGGAGGGGGCAGGCAAAATAGTAATGAAAGAAAAAAAATGTTTACCTAGAGTGTCACCAAATTGGATAAATTTTATTAACTATTTTAAGATAATGCTTATTTTTGGAAAGGGTTTGAGATGAATCTCTTATTCTGGCATTGCAGGGACTATATTCTTATCAGTCTATCTTTCCAAGAGATTGTTTGGCAAAACAAATGAAATGTTTTGACATGTTTAAAGTCAGTGACTTTCCACTCCTACTCTCAAAATTTCAAAAGTTTACTTTTATTTATGTGTATGTGTGTTCATATGTGTGTACAGGAGCCCATGAAGGCCAGATGGAGGAGCTAGATGCCCTGGAGCCAGACTTACAGGCAATGGTGAACAGCCCAATGTAGGTGCTGGGGACTGAACCTGGGTCTTCTATGGAAGCTGTTCACACTCTGAATTGCTGAGCCATCTCTGCAGGCCCTCAAAACTTCTAAAATAATTGCAAAATTTCAGTAAGATTTATATAATACAAAACATTTAATAATGAACTTCTATAAGCAACTTAAGTTTGTTTATAGAACAGTGATAGAAAATGGTAATTTATTAATTTGCTTATAATGGAACAATTCCTCTTTTAAAATAGAAATTTGTATCAGTAAATATGAATGAGAAAAGTGATTTCTGTTAAGAATATATGTTGGTTGTAGTTTGCTTGTCTAACATACACAAGGCCCTGAGTT